>NC_063342.1:23349444-23350009 GCF_021869965.1 Rhincodon typus
TGAAGACTTTCCACATCAAGCAGATGTTCACCTGCACATCTGCTAATGTGGCATACTGCATCCGCTGTTCCCATTGTGGCCTCCTCTACATCGGGGAAACCAAGCGGAGGCTTGGGGACCGCTTTGCAGAACACCTACACTCGGTTTGCA
The DNA here is from genome assembly GCF_021869965.1 of Rhincodon typus. Classification (NCBI taxonomy): domain Eukaryota; kingdom Metazoa; phylum Chordata; class Chondrichthyes; order Orectolobiformes; family Rhincodontidae; genus Rhincodon; species Rhincodon typus. The sequence goes on from NC_063342.1 coordinate 23,349,595, forward strand.
CTAAACAACTGCACCTCCCAGTCGCGAACCGTTTCAACTTCCCTTCCCATTCATCAGACGACATATCCTCCCATTCCTCAGACGACATGTCCATCCTGGGCCTCCTGCAGTGCCACAACGATGCTACCCGAAGGTTGCAGTAACAGCAACTCATATTCCGCTTGGGAACCCTGCAGCCCAATAATATCAATGTGGACTTCACAAACTTCAAAATCTCCCCTTCCCCGACTGCATCCCAAAACCAGCCTAGCTCGTCCCTGCCTCCCTAACCTGTCCTTCCTCCCACCTATCCCCTCCTCCCACCTCAAGCCCCACCCCCATCTCCTACCTACTAACCTCATCCCGCCCCCTTGACCTGTCCATCCTCCCTGGACTGACCTATCTCCTCCCTAACTGCCCACCTACACTCACCTTT
>NC_063342.1:23355009-23357526 GCF_021869965.1 Rhincodon typus
ATCTGCTTGATGTGGAAAGTCTTCTTGGGGCCTGGGATGGGGGTGAGAGAGGAGGTATGCGGGCAGGTGTAGCACCTCCTGCGGTTGCAGGGGAATGTGCCAGGTGTGGTGGGACTGGAGGGGAGTGTGGAGCGGAATCAGGAGTCACGGAGATACTGGTCCCTCCGGAAAGCAAATAAGGGTGGGGAGGGAAAAATGTCTTTGGTGGTGGGGTTGGATTGCAGGTGGCGGAAGTGTCAGAGGATGATGTGTTGGATCCGGAGGTTGGTGGGGTGAGGACGAGGGGGATTCTGTTTTGGTTGTTATTGCAGGAAGGGGGTGTGAGGGATGAGTTGCGGGAAATGCGGGAGATGCGGCCGAGGGCGTTCTCAACCACTGAGGGGGGAAGTCGCAGTCCTTGAAAAACGAGGACATCTGAGATGTACGGGAGTGGAATGCCTCATCCTGGGAGCAGATGCGGTGGAGGCAAAGGAATTGGTAATAGAGGATGGCATTTTTGTAGGAAGGTGGGTGGGAGGAGGTGTATTCCAGGTAGCCGTGGGAGTCGGTGGGCTTGAAATGGATATCGGTTTCTAGGTGGTTGCCAGAGATGGAGACAGAGAGGCCCAGGAAGGAGAGAGAGGTATTAGAGATGGTCCAGGTGAACTTAAGGTTGGGGTGGAAGGTGTTGGTGAAGTGAATGAACTGTTCGAGCTCCTCGTGGGAGCACGAGGCGGCGCCGATGCAGTCATCAATGTAACAGAGGAAGAGGTGGGGTTTAGGGCCAGTGTAGGTACGGAAGAGGGATTGTTCCACGTAACCTACAAAGAGGCAGGCATAGCTTGGGCCCATGCGGGTACCCATGGCCACCCCCTTTGTCTGTAGGAAGTGGGAGGAATTGAAAGAGAAGTTGTTGAGGGTGAGGACGAGTTTGGCTAAGCGGATGAGGGTGTCAGTGGAAGGGGATTGGTCAGGCCTGCGGGACAGGAAGAAGCAGAGGGCCTTTAGGCCATCTGTATGGGGAATGCAGGTGTATAGGGACTGGACGTCCATGGTAAATATTAGGTGTTGGGGACCGGGGAATTGGAAGTTCTGGAGGAAGTGGAGGGCGTGGGTGGTGTCATGGACGTAGGCAGGGAGTTCCTTGACCAAGGGGGAGAAAATGGAGTCGAGATAGGTGGAGATAAGTTCGGTGGGGCAGGAGCAGGCGGAGACAATGGGTTGACCAGGGCATTCAGATTTGTGGATTTTGGGAAGGAGATAGAAGCAGGCGGTGTGGGGTTGGGGAACGATGAGGTTGGAGGCTGTGGGTGGGAGGTCACCTGAGGTGATGAGATTGTGGATGGTTTGGGAGATGATGGTTTGGTGGTCGAGGGTGGGGTGATGATCAAGGAGGCGGTAGGAGGAGGTGTCGGAGAGTTGGCATCTGGCCTCAGCAATGTAGAGATCAGTGCGCCATACTACAACTGCGCCTCCCTTGTCCGTGGGTTTTATGGTGAGGTTGGGATTAGAGCAGAGGGAGCGGAGGGCTGCATGTTCTGCGGGGGAGAGGTTGGAGTGGGTGAGAGGGGTGGAGAGGTTGAGGCAATTGATGTCTCAATCTTCTTCCTGTCCCGCAGGCCCGACCAGTCCACCTCCGCTGACACCCTCATCCGCTTAGCCAAACTCGTCCTCACCCTCAACAACTTCTCTTTCAATTCCTCCCACTTCCTACAGACAAAGGGGGGGGCCATGGGTACCCGCATGGACCCAAGCTATACCTGCCTTTTTGTAGGTTACGTGGAACAATCCCTCTTCCGTACCTACACTGGCCCTAAACCCCACCTCTTCCTCTGTTACATTGATGACTGTATCGGCGCCGCCTCGTGCTCCCACGAGGAGCTCGAACAGCTCATCCACTTCACCAACACCTTCCACCCCAACCTTAAGTTCACCTGGACCATCTCTAATACCTCTCTCTCCTTCCTGGACCTCTCTGTCTCCATCTCTGGCAACCACCTAGAAACCGATATCCATTTCAAGCCCACTGACTCCCACGGCTACCTGGAATACACCTCCTCCCACCCACCTTCCTACAAAAATGCCATCCCCTATTCCCAATTCCTTCGCCTCCACTGCATCTGCTCCCAGGATGAGGCATTCCACTCCCGTACATCTCAGATGTCCGCGTTTTTCAAGAACCGCAACTTCCCCCCCTCAGTGGTCAAGAACGCCCTCGACCGCATCGCCTGCATTTCCCGCAACTCATCCCTCACACCCCCTTCCCATAATAACAACCAAAACAGAATCCCCCTTGTCCTCACGTACCACCCCACCAACCTCTGGCTCCAACACATCATCCTCTGACACTTCCGCTACCTGCAATCCGACCCCATCACCAAAGACATTTTTCCCTCCCCACCCTTATCTGCTTTCCGGAGGGACCACTCTCTCTGTGACTCCCTTGTCCGCTCCACACTCCCCTCCAGCCCCACCACACCTGGCACATTTCCCTGCAACCGCAGGAAGTGCTACACCTGCCCCTACACCTCCCCCCCC
>NC_063342.1:23357626-23407834 GCF_021869965.1 Rhincodon typus
GACTTTCCACATCAAGCAGATGTTCACCTGCACATCTGCTAATGTGGCATACTGCATCCGCTGTTCCCATTGTGGCCTCCTCTACATCGGGGAAACCAAGCGGAGGCTTGGGGACCGCTTTGCAGAACACCTACACTCGGTTTGCACTAAACAACTGCACCTCCCAGTCGCGAACCGTTTCAACTTCCCTTCCCATTCATCAGACGACATATCCTCCCATTCCTCAGACGACATGTCCATCCTGGGCCTCCTGCAGTGCCACAACGATGCTACCCGAAGGTTGCAGTAACAGCAACTCATATTCCGCTTGGGAACCCTGCAGCCCAATAATATCAATGTGGACTTCACAAACTTCAAAATCTCCCCTTCCCCGACTGCATCCCAAAACCAGCCTAGCTCGTCCCTGCCTCCCTAACCTGTCCTTCCTCCCACCTATCCCCTCCTCCCACCTCAAGCCCCACCCCCATCTCCTACCTACTAACCTCATCCCGCCCCCTGGACCTGTCTGTCATCCCTGGACTGACCTATCTCCTCCCTAACTGCCCACCTACACTCACCTTTACTGGCTCCATCCCCGCCTCTTTGACCTGTCTGTCTCCTCTCCACCTATCTTCTCCTCTATCCATCTTCTATCTCCCTCCCCCTTTCTCCCTATTTATTTCAGAACCCCCTTCCCCTCCCCCATTTCTGAAGAAGGGTCTAGGCCCGAAACGTCAGCCTTCCTGCTCCTCTGATGCTGCTTGGCCTGCTGTGTTCATCCAGCTCTACACCTTGTTATCTCAGATTCTCCAGCATCTGCAGTTCCTACTATCTCTGAAACAATGTAGATAACTTCATTTTTTTTCACATTGTATTCCACTAGCCATGTTCACGTCTCTCACTAAGCTGTTAAATCCTCCTGAAGCTGCTTTCTGTTTTCCTGACAACACCTTCCCACTTAGCTTTACACTGGACCCAAATTTGGAAATATTATATTTGGTCCACCTCCAAATCATTGATGTATATTGTGAACAGCTGGGACCATATACTGCTGTGAGGGACTTTAACAAAGCCCTCCGATAAAACCAAATATACTCCATCTATTGGCTCTCCTTTGTCAGTTTTGTTATTAACATCTTCAAAAACACTCCAATGAGTTTGTCAAATGGCAAATCCATGCTGTATATGCTCAATAAAATCATTATTAATTGCATGTCTAATTATCCCATCCATTATATTAAATTCTAGCACTTTCCCTACTATCAAATATGATGCTAACAGGTCTGCAACTCCCATTTTCTCTCTTGCTCCCTCTTTAAATAGGTGATATTTGCTACTAACCGATCCATAAGAATCATTCCAGAATCTATAAAATTTTGAAAGATATTCACCAATGTATTGGCTATCTCTGTAGCTACCGCTCTTAACAATTTGTGATAAAGACCATCAGGATTTATCAACTTGCAGCCCCATTAATTTCTCCAGTACAATCTTCTTACTAATGTTAATTTCCTTCAACTCCTCATCCTCGCCAGCCAATTGCATCTCTAGTTTTGAAACATTTCTCCACCTACTTCAGTTATAGAGACAGAGCGAAAATCCAAAGGTATTTTGTAAGTATATTAGGGGCAAGGAAATAACCAGGGAAAGAATAGGGCCCATTAAAGACCAAATGGCAATCTGTATAGAGCAAGAAGACATAACTGAAGTTTTAAATGAATACATTGCACCTGTACTCACCACAGAGAAGGATAATGTAGGTATAGAAAATAGAGAGAGGGACTATGATATGTTTGAACAAATTAGCATGAGAGGGAGAATGTGTTAGCTGTAGTAGTGATTAAATCCCCAGGCCAGAACAGATGAGTTAGAGACTGCTATGGGTGGCAAGGAATAAGATTGCAGGGTCTCTGACATAATTCCTCTCTTGCACAGGAAAGGCACAGAGGGTGGAATATCAGCTGATGTGATGCCACGATACAGGTAGTGGGATAACAAAGACATAACAGATCACTGAGGCTTACAGCTGATGTAGAAAAACTTTCAGAAAAATTTTGAGGGATAGATATAATTTCCACTTGGAGATGCAAGGATTAATCCTTTGCAAGAGAGAGACGAAATCTAATAAATTTGAATTTTTCAAGGAGGTGACTAGGTATATAGATGAGGGTAATGCAGTTGATGCAGTCTCCATGGACCACCATCAGTATTGAGTGGCAGGTTGTTTCAGGAGCTAAGAGTCTATGGGCTCCAGGGCAATTGGGCAAATTTGATCCAAAATTGTCTTGAGTTGCAGGAAGTAGAGGGTGACGGTTGAAGGCTGGAAGCTATGTCCAGCAATCAGTGTTGGGTCCCTTGCTGTTTGAAGTGTACATCAATATCTAAATATGAATGTTGGAGGTATGGTCAGAATATTGGGAGATGACACAAAAATGTATGGAAAACCATGAGAAGGAAAGCTTACCGGACGATATAGATGGGCTGGCCAGGTTGGTTGGACAGTGGCAAATAGAATTTTATCCTGAAAAGTGTGGAGTGGTGCATTCTGGGAGGACTAACAATTAAAAGAAAATATATGGTGAAGTGTAGGATCCTGGGTAGTACAGATGACCAGAGGGATCTCAGTGTTCATGTCCATAGGTCTTTGAAGGCAGCGGGACAGTGGGTAAAGTGATTAAGGTTCTTCCCTTTACTCTAAGGCTGTGTCCTCAGTCCCTTGTCTCTCCTGCTAATGGAAACATCTTTCCCATGTCCACTCTATCCAGACCTTTCAGTTTCTGTAAGTTTCAGTTATATCCCCGCTCATTCTTCTAACCTCCATCAGGTGTAGTCCCAGAGCGCTCAAACATTCCTCATATGTTAAGCTTTTCATTTCTGGGATTATTCTCATGAACATCCTCTGGACCCACTCCAGGGTCAATACATCCTTCCTGAGATATGGGGCCCAAAATTGCTCATAATATTCTAAATGTGGTCTGACCAGAGCCTTATAAAGTCTCAGAAGTGCATCCCTGCTTTTATATTCTAGCCCTTTCAAAATAAGTGCCAACAATGCATTTGCCTTCCTAACTACTGACTCAATCTGCAAGCTAACCTCAAGACAATCCGGGACTAGGGACTCCCAAGTCCCTTTGCGCTTCAGATTTCTGAATTTTCTCCCCATTTAGAAAATAGTCAATGCCTCTATTCTTCCTATCAAAGTACATGACGTCACACTTTCCTATGTTGTATTCCATCCACCACCTCTTTGCACACTCTCCTCACCTGTCTAAATCCTTCTGCAGCCTCCCCTCCTCCTCAATACTACCTGTCACTCCACCTATCTTTGCATCGTCTGAAAACGTAGCCAGAATGCCCTCAGTTCCTTCATCTTGATCATTAATGTATAAAGTGAAAAGTTGTGGTCCCAATACTGACCCTTGTGGAACACCACTACTCACCGACTGCCATCCTGAGAAAGACCCTTTTATTCCCACTCTCCGCTTTCTGCCAGGGCTATCCATGCTAGTACCTTGCCTCTAACATCATAGGCCCTTATCTTACTCAGCAGCCTCCTGTGTGGCACCTTGTCAAAGGCCTTCTGGAAGTCCAAGTAGATAACATCTGTTGGCTCTCCTTGGTCTAATCTGCTCATTACTTCCTCACAGAATTCTAATGGATTTGTCAGACAAGACCTCCCCTTGATGAAACCATACTATCTTTGCCCTATTTTACCACGCACTTCCAAGTATTCAGCAATCTCATCCTTCACCAATGGACCCCAATGACTGAGGTCAGGCTAACCAGCTTGTAATTTCTCATCTTTTGCCTTACTCCCTTCACAGCTGGAGTACCATGTGCAGTTCTGGTCACTACCTTATCGGAAGAATGTGATTGTACCGGAAGGATTGCAGAAGAGATTCACTAGGATGTTGCCTGGGCTGGAGTGATGCAATTCTAAAAAGAGGCTAGATACTAGGCTGGGACAGTTTTCCTTAGAGCAGAGAGGGCTGAAGGGAGAAGCTGCTTGAGGTGTACAAAGTCCTCAGGGGCATGGATAGGTAGATCAGGAGAAACGTTTTCACTTGTAGAGGAATTAATGACCAGTGGGCTCAGTTTTAAGGCATGGAGCAAAAAGATTCAAATGGAATTTGAGGAAAACTGTTTTAACCCAGAGGCTGATGGTAACTAGGTGTCACTCTCTGACAAGGTGGTAGAGACAGGAGCCATCAAGACATTTAAGAACTATTTAGATGAGCACTTGAAATGCCATAGCATACCAGCTATCGGCTCAGTGCTGGAAAAAGAAATTAGAAACAGAGAGATGTTTGATGACTGGCACAGACATGTTAGGCCAAAGAACCTTTTTCTATGCCGGAAATACTCTATGGCTCTATGATACTTGATCTACAGTGGGTTTTGCTGCTGTTGCAGCAGTGCTTTTTCATTTTTACAATGTGATTGCCTTTTTTTTGTTGCAGGTAAAGCTCTTAGACTATTAGCGACTGAACAACCTGCCTCCCTGGAACATGTTATCTGTCCATATCTTAACTTGGCTCATTCAATACTGGAAGTAAGCGGATTTTGCTGCTGTCCTGACAAGTCTGGATATTTTACCTACTTTACTCATTATTTGCAATGAAACTCACCTCCTCATGTCATGTAGATCCTTCATTGAAATGATCTGAAAATTTTATTGCTGTTTTATTCAAACAAATACAGCAATGTTATGACGTTTATTTTTAAGAAATACTTAGCACTGGAGTCAACCATGGAGTTAGGTAGACCATGCGTAAAGTTTAAAAATCAAAATTCATGTTAATTTCCTGACAATGTAGCTGTTTTGTTTTCTAAACATTTTTTGTTTTTATTTGGAATTTGTCCACAGTAAACTAATAATGCTATGGAAAATCCTTTCCAAATTCCACAACTATGCAGTTTAAATAAGGTTAACTAGCAGATAAAGAAAACCATCCAGGGCAAAAAGAAAGTACATTGCCTATGCTTTATAAGCTCTTTTACCAACGTTTGTAGACTAGTTATGGTCTACAGTCCATAGAATCCACACACCTGCTCTATTCTATTTATATAAATCTTTTTAAAAAATCATTACAGATATGTAATTAAGTACATTTTTTCATGAACACACTAGCAAGCCAAGAAATAATTTGCTGGCATTCAATAAAATATTGCCTTCAGGACAAATATTTGACAGCTATCAGAATTGAAGTTGAATATAACTCACTGGAGTCAATTCTTGCTGCTCTGCCATTTAGTTTTCAAATGATTAAAGCAGCAACCTCAAAAAAAAACTATTTGCATTGGCCATCCGATTAATTTTACAGGAACAAGGTTTATGGGCTTTAATTAGACATTAAGTGGTGCAATTAAAATGCCTTGGACTCTGCAATTAAAGAGAAAAATGCAAGAGGAGGGGGTGGGTGGGTGAGTGAGTTTCTTCCCCAGGAGGGTTTAAAAAGCAATCTAGTAGGGGAGATAGCCTTAATGTTTTCTGTTGTAAGGAAGAGGGAGGCAGACCACAGGTGATGGATTTATGCAACTGAAAAATCATCCATCTTCTGAAAGTGAGCTGAAAACAGGGAAGAAATAAATTAATTGCATGAAGGAAAGACTATATTCCTCCATCACTGCAAGAAAGTATGTGGATGAAAGTTTCTCTCACCTCCTTGAGTTGATTTAAAATACCCTTCTCAAAAATAAGGAAAAGAGGTCCAAGTTATCACAATGATGATCATCAGGTAACCAAGTTACTGTTAGAAATCAAGATCACTTGGGATTCTGGCAGTACCAGAAAAGTCACAAGGCAAATTTTTGTCGAGAGTTGGAAGAGAGCATTGAGCACGACTGCAGGCTGTTTCATCTCAGCCCCTGTAACATTTATGAATGCCAGCCTGTGCAAGAAATTACACATTTTCAGCTGATCCATTACAATACTCATCGGTTCCATAAACATTATATTCTCTCTCTACTTCTCCTTCAATGTGTTGCGTGCAAGCTGCCTTCGCAACATTGATTTGGAATTATTTACCCAGATATCCTTCAACGGAAACAGAAGAGCACATTAAAAGCATGCAGCGCTATCATTGAATCATTTCCAAAACTTTTTCCTCACCTGTTTTTTGGAATGTGTTGGGGTACTTCAAGGCATGGCACTGATGGTTCCCTTTCTTCATCTGTCAGTTTGTTCACAGGGAGTCAGAGATTGTTTAACTATTAGAGATTACAAAGCCAAGCCTGATATTTATGCATACATTTTTCAGCAGAAGTTGATGTGGAGGCCACTAGCTCCCTCCATGATTTGCCCACTTGTTAACTACAATGTTCATGCTATCACCTAACCAGCTGACTAATTTAAAACCAGGGCTGATAGGGGAATGTTCCAAAGTCCCATTCAACATACCTGAGTTCTAAACTAGAAAGGCCATTAAATGACCTGAATCAAATCAGTTCAAATGGTTACAAAAATCAAAAGACCTGCTGATGCTGTAAATCGGAATCAAAAACAGAAATTGCTGGAAAAGCTCAGCAGGTCTGGCAGCATCTGTGGAGAGAAATCAGAGTTAACATTTCAGGTCCAGTGACCCTTCCCCAGAACTCAGGCTGAGTTCGGAGGAGGGGTCACTGCACATGAAACGTTAACTCTGACTGCTCTCCACAGATGCTGCCAGACCTCCTGAGCTTTTCTAGCAATTTCTGTTTGTGCAGTCCAAATTGGAGAAAAGGATTGAGATTGCACCTTCAGTAGATTCCAAAGGTGAATGATTTGAGAGATATAAACAAGAAGTCCTCCTGTGCTTTGTGAATTACCAGTCTAGAAATGGAAATTCTTGCTTTCTCCAACTCTCAATTGTCTATTCAACAATTAACGTTTGAGTGTTTTGTGAAAGAGGTTACCTCACAATCTTCTCAAGTTTTACTAGTAATTTATATATTTTAATTGCTGTAATTAGGATTGTAAAAGAGACATAATGAATATACAATGATGCCTGAAACTTCTTGCTTGTTCTGGTAATGGGAAAAGTGGGAGTTTTGGGTCATAAAATATAATTGACTGTCATGTGTCTGAGAGAACCAAATGGAAAGTGGACTCCTTTTATAAAGGCTTTTGCTGCCTGGGGCTGCATTTATTAGAAAAATAACAGGCAGATCTCTGAAAAAAGGTACTCTTCAGCCACATAAAAGGGCAAAAATGTCGTCGTAATGCAGTTGTGAATATATGATTGTAACTGTAGATACCAGACAGACTGATTGAAAGACCCAAGAAGCAATCACAGCCTTCAATCAAGCATTCTGTCCTCAATTACAATTTGTTGTATTTAAACTGGGTTTTAAAAAAATCACAGAGAAAAGTCACAGAAATTAAATAAAAACATTGATAACCATTTTACATAGATATTGCACATTTTATTTTTGAGAAAACAGTTTGAAATAAATGAATGGCTCAAAATAAATCACCTAGTTGACGCAGATAAATCAGACTTAAATTGGTGGCATATGATAAAGTACAGAGATTCCATAAACATCTCAAATAGATTCCATATGATTCCATTTTACTACATTTTGCCACTAATTGAAATGAGTCCATTTCCAGGCAAGTTAAAACAATTCAGGAATGTGTTTACCCTTTCATTACTGACTTTTGTGAACAAATCTCTGGCTCTCCTACTGACTGAAAACATTGAGCACTCAATTGAGTTAAACTGATTGAAATCGTGTTGTAACATTAACATGTCCACCTAAAAAAAATCTTTCTTCCATTCTTAAGATAACAATGTTAACTTGTTTAAAATATCGAGTACTTTTACAAAAATAACAAGCAGTGGAATCCATACTTTAACTAACATCACACTAACATGCTTTAAGATATCCTGCAGATAAAGATTTATCTTTGCTCATGGGTTAGAGATGACAAACGTGTTGCCAGCAGAGTGACTGATGGTCTCAATTCTTTGTAATTCCAGTAACAAGAATTAATTAATTTTGAACAGAATTTAAATACTAGAGTGATAAATATTTCATATCCCATAATGTTTCCATAAATTACTTTCTGTAAAATTTCTCACATTATTACAAAATAGAGTTAAAGCCAAGTAGGCATTCAGAGAACATTGATTAATCAATGGCATTTGATTAATAAATACATTTAAAACTATTTTGATGTTCTTTATTCCAGTTCAGTCTTTGAGAAACTAAATCATTTTCCCAATGTTTTTGTCAGGTCAGATTATGGGTGGGGTTCCAAATAATCTCCTACAAAGTGTTGTTTGAGGAAGAACCAAACAAGATAGATCCAGGAGAGATTTATACTATATGTAATATATTTAGATTTCCAAAAGAAACTTGTTAAAATACTGAATATAATGCTACTTATAAGGTAAGAACACATGGCATGCAGTTAATCTATTGGCTTGGATAAATGATTTGTTAACTAATAGAAGGCAGTGACTTGGGGTAAGGGTGGCATTTTCAGGATGGCCGCTAGTGGAATGCCACAAGGATCAGTGCTGGTTTTTTTCAGTCTATTCAAGGTAGAGATAGACAGCTTTTTAATCAATAAGTGAATCAAGGGGTATATGGATAAGGCAAGAGGGTTGAGTCGAGGTTTTCGATCAGCCATGATCTCATTGATTGTTGGAATCTGCTCCTATGTCTTATGTAAACTTCCATGTGAGTGGATACAGTCAGAAAATCAATGCTTCTGATTGCCAGCTCCCCATTTGAAAAAAAAATAAAAAGCCCTTTTCTCTGCACCTGGTCACAAAGTGGTCTATAGATTTTGTAGGTTCCTGCCTAAATGACATGAAACCTAGTCAATTTCTACAAAGGTTAATCTGCCTCCAAATTGGTCTCCTGATGTGATCCATAGGTATTTGGGGAATTTTTAGCTCTTTGGAAATAAAACAAAATTTGCTAAGTCTGTATAGACCTTCATTCCCAGTTGCTAAACAAATCCTAATGGCTTGCTTTTCTGCATCGGACTTACCTGGATCCAGAAATCATAACTCTGAATGCTGTTTTAAAATACTGTCAGCATGACCTGCAAAATCTATTGAGAAGATGGTTGAATATTTTTCTAATGTTTTATTCATTATGATCCTTCCCTGTCACTGGGATGATGAATTAAACTTTCAGATTAAAATAAAATCATTGATTTTATATTTTGAATGGGATATAGGCTCATTAGCTAGACCAGCATTTATTGCCCATCCCCAATTGCCCTGCAGAAGGTGGTGGTGAGCTGTACTCTTTAACACTGCAGCCCTGTTGGGATAGGAGCACCCACTATGATATTGAGTTTGACCAAGTGACAGTGAAGGAGTGGTGATATAATTCCAAGTCAGGATCATGTTGTCAGGGTTCTTTTGACTATGAGAGTTAAATAGGGATTTCTATGATGACAATAAAACCAAGGGAGTAGAATTCTCCAGAAGAACATTGCACACTCTAAAGGCCAAGATTGAATCTCCAAAAAAGCCGCATGTTCTTTGGAACTATGAAAAATTAACTGGATAGGAGTTAGAAGTGGGAAATAGAATAGACAGACAAGGGTTGAAGCACATGGTACCAAGGATAGCAAGGGCTAGGGCAAGATAAGGGGGTTTGGTTGGGTGAATGCAAACATGTGCCTAAGACTGGAGACGTCTGTTTATTGTACGACCATGTACTTACAAGTCTAAAATTTGTATAATGGAATGTGCAGACATGACTAAAAATGTATAAATGTGATGTATTTCTTTAATTCAGCTGAATTCTATTGTGGCTAGAATAGAATCTCCATGCATATGCTTGAATAAACAAACATAAACCTGTACTCGAGACTCCTGTGGTGGGTCTTTAGAGGTTATCACAACAGCGTGTGAAGGTGGTGTTCCCATGCTTCAGCTGCCCTCATGGTAGAGGCTACTAGTTCGAGCAGTATTGTTGAAGGAGTTAGCTGAGGCACTGCACTGCATCTTGTAGTTGGTATACACGGCTGCGACTAAGTGTTTAGTGGTCAAGGGACTAAATGCTGAAAATAGTGGATGGGGTACTAATCAAATTTACAGCATTATCCTGATTGGTTTCTAGCTCTTGGAAGCTGTTGGAGCTGCACCATCCAGGAAAGTGGAGAGTATTCTAGCACACTTCTAACTTCTGTCTTGTAGATGGTGGACAGGCTTTGTGAAGACAGAAAGTGAGCTACTCACTGTAGAATTCAGAGCCTCTGACCTGCTTTTATAGCTGTAGTATTTATATTGCTATGTTAGTTCAGGTTCTGGTCAAGGACAGTGTTGATTGATGGAGATTCAGCAATGGTAATGTTATTGAATATCAAGGTGTAATAGTTAGATTCTGTCTTGTTGAAGAATATCATTGCCAGACACTTGTGTGGCACAAATATTATCTTGCCACAGGACAGTTCAAGGCTCAATATTGTCCAAATCTTGTTGCATATAGACCCAAACTGTATCAGTATCTGAGGAGTTGGAAATAGCACTGAACATTGCACAATCATTAGCAAACATCCCCACTTCAGACCCCATGATGGAAGGAAGGTCATTGATAAAGAAACTAAAGATGGGTTGGGCCTAGAATAGTACATTGAGGAACTCCTGCAGAGATACCTTGAAGCTGAGATGACTGAGCTCTAATATCCACAACCACTTTTTTATTTGTGTTAATTATGACACTAAACAGAGAAATGTTTTTCTCCACATTTCCCATTGGCTGCAGGTTTTCTAGGGATCCTTAATGCCATACATGATTAAATGCTGATGTTAAGGCGATGACTGTCATCTCGCTTTTGGTCCATGTTTGGATCAAGGTTGTAATGAAGTCAGGAGCTAAGTGGCCCTGGTAGAACCCAAACTGTTTATCAACGGGCAGGTAATTCTTTTGTAAGGACCATATTTAGCACTGTTGATGATCCCTGCCACCATTTTGTTTATGATAAAGAGGAGATTGCTAGGGCAGTAATTGGCTGGTTTGGATTTTCCCTGCTTTTTGTGCCTAGGATATACCTAGGAAATTTTTTAACATTGCTGGGTAGTTGCCTATGTTCTAGCTGCCCTGGGACAGCTTGTTTCGATGTGCAGCCAATTTTGAAGCACATGTTTACAGTGTTGTTACTGAAGATTTTCCAACCTTTGCGTTATCCAGCATCTTCAGCCATTTGTTGATATCACAGGAAGTGAACCAAATTGATTGAAGACTGACATCTCTGAAATTGAGGACCTCAGGTAAAATTTGAGATTGATCATCCACTCATCACTTACAGCTGAGCATAGATGTAAATACTTCTGCCTTGTCTTCTGCACTAATGGTGTCTACCCCCATCATTGAGGATATTCATGCAGCTGCATGTTAGTTGTTTGATTATCCACCGTCATGTATGAGCGGATGTTGGAGAATGCAGATCTGATCCGTTGTTTGTGTGATTACTTAGCCTTGTCTATTGTATGCTGTTTTCACTAATTGCCATGCAAGTAGTCCTGTGTTATATCTTCACCAGGCTCACTCCTCATTTTTATGTATGCACAGGGCTGCTCCTGCCATATTCTCTCGCACCCTTCATTGAGCCAGTTCTGATCTCCTGCTTTCTAGTAATTGTCAAGTCATGCATATGCTGGGCCATGATGATATAAATTGTGTATGAATACAATTCTACATTGCTGATGTTCCTCAGTACCTCACAGATGCTCAGTTTTGCATTTTTAAATGTTTAAAATCTGTCACAATGCACAGTGGTAGGGGCACACAACACAATGATGGGTATCCTCAACGTGAAGGTGGTATTTCAGTTCCACGAAGCCTGGACAGTGATCACTCCTATCCATACTGTCATTGTTAGAGGCATCGGTAACAGGCAGATTGATGAGGACAAAATTATTCTCTCTTGTTGGTTTTCTCACCACTTGCTGAGACACTGTCCAGCTGTGTACTTTAGAACTTAGCGAGGTTGCTTAATACTGGTGCTACCCAGCATCTCTTATTGATGAAAACGAAACTTGCTGAAAAAGCTCAGCAGTTGGCAGCACCTGTGAAGAAAAATCAGAGTTAAGGTTTCGGGTCCAGTGATCCTTCCTCAGAACCCTGAAACATTAACTTTGATTTTTCTTCACAGATGCTGCCAGACCTGCTGAGCTTTTCCAGCAACTTCTGTTTTTATTCCTAATTTACAGCAACTGCAGTTCTTTCTGTTTTTGTCTCTTAGTGATGGACTGTTCAACTGCCACCAGAGTACATTCTCTGCCCTTGCCACCTTCTGTGCCTCTTTCAGATGGTGATCAACATGAAGTATTAATTCTTCAGTTCTGTGGAAGGGTCACTTGACTCGAAACATTAACTCCGATTTCTCTCCACAGACACTGCCAGACCTGCTGAAATTTTCCGGCAACTTCTGTTTTTATCATTAAGAGATGCTGTGTAGCATCAGTATTAACCAAGCTACTCAAGTTGTTTTCTCTTTGGATTAGTAGTCTCACAATGGTATCACTAGGCCATCACCTCTCCGCGTGTGTGTATGTTGGTGTGTATTTGTACGTGTGAATGTATGAGTGAGTGGGTGTGTGTTTGTGTTTGTGGATGTGTATGTGGTTGCGTTATTTATACTGATCACAACTTGATGCAACTGAATGGCTTACTACGCCATTTCAGAGAGTAATTAGGACCCTAAGCCCTAAGGTCAAAAGTAGGCCATCAGCCCATGAAGCCTGCCTCAAAATTCACTGAGATCATAGCTGACCTGATAATTCTGAACTCTAATTTCTTATATTTCCCATACAGAGATAGTAAGAACTGCAGATAAGAGAGTCAGAAATAACACAGTGTGGAGCTGGAGGAAAACCACAGGCCAGGCAGCATCAGAGGAGCAGGAAACATTGACTCTCTGCTCCTCTGATGCTGCCTGGCCCGTTGTGTTCCCCCAGCTCCACACTGTGTTACACATCCCATACTCCTTGATTACTATGTTTATTACAAAAGTCTATTTATCTTAGCCTTCAATATTCTTAATGACCCAGTTTTGATAGTTACTGTGCTATAGAATTCCATAGATTCACTACCCTCTGAGAGAAGAAATACCTCCTCATCTCTTTAAAGGGTGACTCCTTACCCTGAGATTATACCCTGTGGTCCTAGACAAAGAAACGATGACACTGTGTCCACTCTGACAAGCCCCTGAGATTATAACATTTTCCAAAAAGTTCACCTCTCATTTTTCTAAACTCCAATGAATACAAGCCCAACATAATCAACCTCTGCTCATAACAAAATCCCTCCACACCCAGGATCAACCTAACCTCTGGCTTGCTTCCAATGCCAGTATATCTTTCTTTCGATAAGGGGACCAAAACTGTTCTTAGTATTCTAGGTGCGGTCTGACTCGCACCTTGTACAGTTTTAACAAGACTTCCCTAATTTTATACTCCATTCCCTTTGAAGTAAAAACTATCATTCCATTTGCTTTCCTCATTGCACACTGAATTTGGTTACTAGCATTTCCTGACTTCTGTGAAAATCCCTATATGACTGTGATACAGCATTTGCAGTATTTTCCATTTACATACTATTCAGTTCCTCTTCTTGCTGCCAAAATGTATACCCTCAAATTTTCCCACATTATATTCATGCCAAGTTCTTGCCCAATAATGCACTAAATGCTCTGCTTTTGTAAATATTGTCAAAATCTGAAAAAGCTGAATTCACTGTCCAATTATAAACAGAGGGATCTGGTGACAAGAGGATTGGACTGAGTTAATGAAACTACAGGTTTCTTTTCCTGGACCCTGATTGTAATTGTGGCGGCTGGTATCTCTAAAGAACCTTTCCAGAAATTAATATGAATTGACTTCCTTGCTCAGGAGGCTGAATAGATCATTGTTGAAATTGGTGTGTTTGTATACTTCTGTACAATGTGTAAAAAGTATTAATCAGAGCTGATGGAAGGTACAAGAAGACAACTGAATTTCTCTCATGCTATTAAGTTCCGCTGCCCTCCCAATGAATGTGCTGGCTCTGTCAGCTACTGTTCCACAACTACTCATATTTTGTGGAGGAATTTTGAGGAACAAAGTAACACTAATAAGACACTGCCTTCCTGAAGCTAAGCCCCATGTAGCAGGATGTACTCGACATGACATCCAGTTCAATATAGAAGATGTGATACTTCTCAGTGAATGTACTATGATAAGATACATGACCTTATGGAATCATTAATACTTGTCTTCTGTTCTTACTGAAAGAAGAAAATAAAGAAATATTTCTGCAGTAATGCAAGTTGAGGTTAAATGCCGCTTCACAAGGAACATCAGCATCGAGCCATTATTACCACCAGTTGCCCAAAATTTGCATAAGACAAACATCCATCAAAAAAAGGAGGGCAAAAAAATGCAGCAATAACCCAGATTGCCATCTGAAATTGGAATTAAGTTACAAGGTAGACATAAATTGCTGACAGTTTCTTTATTAGAGTAAAGTCTATTAAAGATTTGAGTGAACTTTGAATGTTTTCAGGGGACCTCCCACATCATTCCTCCCCTGCCGAAAATAAAGTAAAAGGTTCTGCATTCTCTGTGTAAAATGACCATTGGGACTGTAGAAACATTTTGGGGTCCAGCACTGTTTCTATGACCTTTATAATAAACTATCACATTTCAACTGTGAAACAACAATGCAGTTTTGGACATTTTCATCAAGTTTACCAACTTTTTATATTAAAGGAAACTATAATTCACGTTAGCAGATTAAATTTTAAAAAATGATAGAGCAAGGAAAGGAATTTTATATAAACTTTGAAAACATGCGTTGAAAATTCAGCCCAAAGTGTTTGTATTTCTGCCACTATTTTTAGTACTAAAATGATGCCCATTTTGTAATTGCTCACTTTTGGCTTGGCCCCTGTTGAGGCGTGTAGCCACTCATGGGTGTGAGTATTGGATTGCATGCTTTGGTTATTTTAGTGAGCAGACAGCACTAAGTTTGCATGATCCTTGCATTACCTTGAATGTTCACAGGTTAATCATTCACCTTGAGCCCTGCATCCAATTTCCTGGTCTACCAAACTTATCCGGATATATATATCAATTTAAGGATGTACAACTGAAATATTTTTGTGAGAAAATACCATGTTTCTAACCTATGTTTTCAAATATTCCTGCTCACCCCAGTAAACCGTGTAAAAATCTTTCAACATTTTTACTAAACACAAATTAAATGTTGTCAACCCATGCAACTTAGATATGTAATCATCCCAACTATTTTAAACAAAGTTTGTAGTGAAACAGGAAGTGGTGCTTCAGAGTTATCGGAGCAGATATGAACAAAGCAGGTTACCTCAATACAACATTTGATCAAAGGGAAAGTAGTTTGCAAACATCTTGATAATTAACCAAACTTCTGTCAGACATGAGGTAAGTGTCAGTACTTCTGAAGAGTAGAGAATAAAACTCTACAACAAGTTAAGGAAAACTGTTACATTGAAAAAGAATGACATGTAGTATGTTGCATCTCTGTTTGTCAGGATGAGGAATTGTATTTTCATACGACAAGAATGAATGAGTAGAAAATAAAAAGAACTTACATACTTTCTTATATTTACTTTTATTATTGACTTGCATTCTA
Organism: Rhincodon typus; assembly: GCF_021869965.1. NCBI lineage: Eukaryota > Metazoa > Chordata > Chondrichthyes > Orectolobiformes > Rhincodontidae > Rhincodon > Rhincodon typus. The sequence continues at coordinate 23,373,206 of NC_063342.1, forward strand.
CACTGGAAAATAAAATAACAAACAGTTTAAGACATTGTGGGTGGCAATGTCTTAGTAAGTCTGAATCATCATTGAAAGATTAAAACTGACATTTAAGGGAATCAGTTTGGCCGTAGCAATTTCTTTGTAGGTGGTCTTTAAGTCAGATTTACTGAATTATAAATTTGTCCTAGTTTGGTAAATGCTTATTTATTTGTTTGCTCGTTTTAAGGATACGTTGGGAATGAAGGAGAAATACCTTTCAGTTTTGTAGCATCTGCCACAATTTCAGGATGTTCTAGAGCACTTTACAAAATATTACGTCATTTTGAAGTGTAGTTGTTGCAAAACAGAAAGCCTGCTAGCCAACTGGTGTACAACAAAGTCCCACAGTGTTGAGACTAATGACTAGAAAATATGTTGTTGACATTTATTAATGTTTATAAAGGACCAAATACTGGCAAGGGCACTAGAAAAAAAATCTATTTTTCTTTGGGGTGGTGACAATCCACCTTAATTTAATTTACACTTCTGACAGTGCAAAAACTCCTTCAGCAATGTGCCAGATATGTGTTCAAGTCTTTCAAATGGATTTAAATGCATGAGGTTCTGACTCAGAGGAGAGAGTGTTACTGAACTGTCAAACCTAACACTTTATAATGACTTTTGGCAAAGTGTCTCTAATCTGAATTGATAACTCAGTCCCTCTATCTACAGTTGCTGCCAAACCCACATGGTAGTTTGTGAATTTTCTGTTCTTATTATACCTTACAATGCGACCGTGTATGCATTTGCTCTTTTTCTCCTCTATTTCGATGTAGATCATCAATTTGTCTCCGGCATTCTAACTAAAAGAAAACTGAATAGTTTTTAAAGGTAAACTCCAGCACGTCACTGTTCAAATAGCTAACATATTCACATGGTCCAAGTAGTCTATGTTTTCTAATCATGATAAATATTATGCTTTCAAGGTAAAGCAGATGAATGACCTATGTAGTTACATTAGTTTAGGCAATGTATTCATTTCCACAACCCATTCATTGACAGTCATATTTAATTGCGCTGCATGTTCATTTTGCTGATAATTCATCAAGAACAGCTCCAAAAAGCACCACTGAGAACTGTCCATTCCCCAAGTTTAATGGCAAATGGTTTGTGCCACACACTTTAAGAGTGCCAAAAGATATTCCAATAAAAATAAATGAGAGCTGACCCCTAATGCTTGTGCCATTGTACTCCTCACTTATGTCTTCATTTAATTATGGTGAACATTACCCAGCTGCCTTTTATTCTTCCAATCAGAGAAATTGGTGATTTTAGATCACTTGTTGCCATGACATTGTTTTGCTGCCAAGAATTATGGGTAATCATTGTCCACGTTCTTTCCCTCCAATAAGCATTTATTTTTACTAGTAAGTCAAGGCCTTTTTTTTGACCTATTTCATCAATTTATAAAAAAATCCAATGTCACATGTGGAAGAGGTTTATACAGGAACTACTGTAAAATATGATTTATTAGTTCAGGTCTTTGTGCACTTCTTTATGACCGGTTAACCCAGTATGGGGTAAGGGAGAACTGATGACTTCAGTGGGATTTGATAATTTTGCAGGCTGCCATAAAAGTGGCATCTAATAAATATCACATGAAGAATTCAAAATAGAACTGTTTACTCTGAGACTTGATCAAGGAAAAACAATGTTATTACAACCCAGGTGACTTAAATAAATCAATGGGCTCAGCTTTTTTCTATAAGTGGAATAGGAAATAATAATAGAGTGAAGAGGGAGTATGAGTAACATAAGAAGAGGGATGATTTCATTACTTCCATTTAAAATCCCATATAAAGTTACAGAGACATGAGAAACCTTGTGGGTGGGTGAGACAGGCCCATTTCAGCTTTAGACTTTGGATTTGAATTAACGTTACTGCAAACACAATCTTGCTCTGTCTGGAGACAATTCGGGTTCTAAGCGATCTGAATTATGGTAATCACAAGTTTGCGTCCAAAAGATATTTAAGGCTGACACTGACATTTTGGTCAATAAGGTAATGACAGGAATTAGAGAATGGCTGAGAAAATAGAGTTGAGGCAAAAGATTAGTTATGATCACGTTGAATAGTGGAACAAGTTGGATCTAGGGACTACTGCTGCTCCCATTTCTGATGTTCTTAGGTTTAATGACAAGCTTAGCGATAAGAAATATAAATGTAATATTGGCTCAGAGGAGCATTCTCTTCAAAGTTTGGAGACTGAGGACTGACTCATCAGTAAGGAATGTAAACCACATTTAATCTACCTTGTACTTGAATTCTGAGTTTCAAATACTTAGACTGTCTGCAAAGTAGAAATAGTCCATTCCCAGTAATGTGGAACCTGTGACCTTTCGTATGTTAGTTTCATTAAATGTATGCCAGCCACTCATAATTGTGGAATAATCAAGCAGTTTAAAGGATGGGCTCTGGAAGGGAAACATTAACAATGGATTAACATTTAATTAGGGAAAGGATAAGGATGAAGTCATTGCTGGATTTTATACAAGGACAATCATTCATTTCACTAAATTTAAACCAATAACCGAGAGTTATACACTGTTTCCATAGTTCGGATACTATCATTAGAGATAAGAAATATTGTTATGCATTATTTCTGAAAAGGCTATGAATTGAAAGAATGGTCAAAAGCACATTTCATCACAATATTTGTTATTAAATTTCATAAGTTTGATCTTTTGCTAATTCAGAAATATGGTAACTTTGTGATTTAAATTGTGAAATAATTTTACTTTCTTTTCTGAACAAACAAACATTTTCTTGGCATACTTTATGTTCCTGTTCCATTTCTTGGCTTTCTTCCATTCTTGTGCAGCAAGTCCTCTGACAGCAAGTAATGACTGTAGGGAGCCAGGAAACTGGTTTGTCACTGTGGGCCCCTCTGTGTAGGCAGCTGGGTCTTTTGGTCAGCAGCAGGAGTGGCCTGTGGGAAGGGAGTCTCAGTCAGATGCCATGAAGAGCAGGCTAAGAGGAAACCAGGGCCCTAGAATTGTGAGTTGTAGTGTGGTAGGACAAAGAGTCAAGAAGAGAACAGCCCAAAGCCTGGGTCAGTGTCTGGAGAACTAATGAGGGGAACAAGGATAGGCATACAATTAGTAGAGACAATGGAGGTTTCTCTGGGCAACACAGAACTGTACCAAGTCTAAGAAGCCCTGAGTTGAGGAAGATACTCTTCATGGTCTGGATGGCAGGGTAATCTAGCTTCCATGGTCAAGGAGAATGAGCAATAGGGGCTCCACTAACCATTGATTCGGCTAAATGTAAGGCATCTCTGATTCCATTGAGATACAACTGACTAAGCTACCTAATTATTTAGAGACCAAGAATTGAGCCATCAATAGTTTCCTGATGTGCCTGGACCATTGGGTCCACAATTGTCCATTGTAAGTAATTTGTTCCTATAAGTTAAGCTTTACTATGAGGATTAGATAATGAATATGGTGCGGACAGAATAAAAGATCCATTTCATAATTTATGTGCAGCCTGTGTGCACAGATTTCACATTACACTTGAATGTGATAATGTTTTTGAGGCTATATCCTTCAATCAGCCTCTTCTATTTTAGTCAATTGACTAATGTAGTGAGTGAGTGCCTTGCTCACAGTTAATGATAGGCTATTTGATCACAGAAAGCATCAGAGATGTAAACTCTCCTCAACTGATACCCATTCATAGATTGCTGTTGAGAAGGGTCATAGGTAATGGATAAAACGAGAGAGTCTATTCTGATTTTTCCCTCTCTACCATAATTTTTAATCCAAAAATAATGAGGCCAAGAGCTGTTCTGAAGACGAATGTACAGCATAAATGTTAACCTGTCTTTTCCCATTGCAGGTGCTAATGGACTTGCATATATTTCTAGCATGGATCAATAGGCAACATTCAGGAGGGATAACTCTGGCTGATTCATCCCTCTACAACAAGGGAACATTAAGGCCAATTGTAGCATTGTTGTCCTGGCAGAGATCAGTTAACATGGCAGATTAGTTCGAATGTGAGACTTTTCTATTCAATAGGTCTTTGAGCAATACTTATGATGGTCATCACAATATTCAATTCCGCATTGCACCGTGAAACTTTGTGACCACTGTCAAGTAATGCTGTACGAGCCTGAAAGAAGTAGTCAGATTTTACATAAACCTATCTGTAACAAAGGCTTCATCAATTGATAGTCCATAAATGTCAACAAGACAAGTAAACAAGAAAGGACATACATCTGCATGCTGTGTTAACTCTGCATTGGTACAAATAAGCGGTTCTTTAATGAAGATTTGGCTGCTTAAAATTGTCTTATTAAGAGCTTCATCTCGCTGATGAAGCTTCAGGCCAATCCATATACAAGATGGTACTCTGAAGACTTGGCAGCTGTGACAAATTCCACTACAGCTGCTGTAAGACAATATTCTAAAACAATCATTTACATGTTAGCTAAAACAACTCACATCATGATTACTTGTTCCCCATATCTCAAGTGCTCACTAAATTGTCCCTTAATTAGCATAATAATGACTTAGTCCCTACTTTCGTTTGGTCTTGGGCATCTTTAGCAGATGATAAAAGATTCCTTTTCTTCCTTTGTTAAGTTGTAAGTAATAATAGTGAAAAACAAACAAAAATAAAATATAAATTGATAATGTACAGTGCAGTATGACAACATATTTATTCCACTTTTTAAATGTCCAATAGTGTTCCAAACATTCCTTTTCCTTTATTTCCAATTGATTCTTAGAACTTGCTTCTTTCTTAGTAAAATAATCAGATAGTTGACTGCTGCTATCCACTTATTTAATTTGGAATTCTCCACTGACCAGCATCTGTTTCAAAACTGCAAAATTGATCCCTAGCCTTTTTTCATTCACTTATTTTGTTGAATGTATGTTACCCCATTGGGACTTAGCATCAATGTAGCACCAAATCAATATTGCTGCTGAACTTTTTAAGAATTTCTTCCAGTATTTTTGGTAAGAATAATGCCATATCCATCACCTGACCAAGAGCAATGTGTTCTTATTAGCTTCCCAGGCTAAAGAATACAGTTACCTCTGTCTTCCACAGGAAAATTTATAAACCCTCTTGTGCTTGAAAGCCCATAGATTTAAGAGATTTGCATAATTTAAAAAAAATCATTTAAACTAATGTTTCATATTCCTGGCACCTCCTAATGATGGAGATTTCAAAACACAATATTCCATTTTTAACATTTTCAATGTTTTGTTTACCTGATTAAAATCTTCCAGCTCAGGACTTTTTATTGTTGGACCTAATTCCAAGATCTCAGAACTGGCATCTGACCTGGTTTGAGTGCTCAGCCAATTCAGCTATCCAATCAAGCACCACAATTCCTCCATTTTAGTGTTGGAAGCCAAACTGCATCTTTTTGTGAGGTGCTGCATTGTCAAGGTAATGGATTAAAGGAGTTTACATCTTCTAAATAAGGTAGCTTGATGCAAAGTGACATTTGATTCATTCTGCCTGATTTCCAATCCAATGTACTTAAAAGCTCCTGAAGCCGGACTTCCAATTTTAAATTCTGCTTGAAGTCCTTTTATGACATTGTTTACAAATTCCCTGTTCTCACTTCAAGTATCTTCCTCATAAAGATGCCAGAAAGCTGCCCCCATGGGGCTAATAAAATCTGACAGGGTCTGCTTTCAAATGGAGACAGCCAAATTTTTATAAAACAAACTTTCTAGGGAAGTACCAAACTCGAGAGGTATCATTTAAGGGCAACAACACACTGCAGCAACATAGAACTACGCCAAGAGGAGGAGGAATACCTCTTCCAAGTATTCAAGGATAATGGATATCCAAAGAACTGGGTCAGGAGATGCCTACGGGTACAGCATCAGAAAGATTCTACACGCCCCGACACACTCATCACACTACCCTACATCAGGAACATGTCAGAACTCGCCACAAGACTTCTACGACCGCTGGGCATCAGAGTGGCACACAAGCCCACATCAACCCTACGACAAGTGCTCACCCGAACTAAAGACCCACTCCCCACAATGGACAGGACCAATGTCATTTACAAGATCCCCTGCAGAGACTGCGAGAAACACTACATCAGACAAACAGGAAGGAAACTAACAACAAGAGTACATGAACACCAACTGGCTACAAAAAGACACGACCAATACTCACTCATCTCAATCCACATGGACAAGGAGAACCATGACTTCGACTGGGACAACACCAAGATCCTGGGACAGGCTAGGCAGAGACAAGCACGAGAATTCCTGGAAGCATGGCACTCCACGAAGCATGCTATTAATAAACACATTGAACTCGACCCCGTATACCTTCCACTACGGAGGAAACCCGGAAGTGAGGCAATCCATCGCAATGGACCCCAGAGTTTAAAAACCAGGCGGGAAAACACACCGACGCTTCATCAGAGGCTGCACTGAGGATGTTACCAAGCACGGTAACGAAACGTCTGCGGAACAACAAACCAGCTCGGCGAGCCCCAACCTCAACACCCACAACCCGAGCTACAGATCTACTCCAAAACCTTAGAGGTATCATTTAAACCAGATATACATTTATTTATCTTCCAATTATACTTGCTGCCTTTATTCTTTCTTTGAGCTGCTCTCCCTGCAGAAATGTAGCTTTAATATCGATTAATTTATATTTCCAAGTATTTGTTGCTCACAAAGTCAAAAAACCTTCAAAATTGTTTTACCTGATATAGGTGAATATACTTTTGCTACTTTTTTTTTAATTTAGTCTGTTTTTTTCTTCAAAACTTTGTGCTTTTAGCCTTACACATTCCAGTAGGAGACAACTTTTCCACACATATCTCTCTCTGTTGCAAGTGGTTGTCTTTTATCTAGCCAGTCTGTGTACATCCCTCATTCTCTTCATCTTTGTAATTCTTGCTGTTTAGCAACTGTTATTAATTTGTCTTCTAATGTGTTCAGAGCCACAAGGATTTCCCAATCACCTAAGTGCTCCTGTTTGCATTCTTAGCCTGTACTACATGCCTTGACCTTGTTAAACTCTGTCTTCTATATTGCTTTCTATCTCTTTCCAGACTATTACTGTTCGATCTCGATCTCTTGTTAAAAAGATTCCTTTCCACAGTTCGTGATGAATCACCAAATGTTAGTACGCAGGTACAGCAAGTGATTAAGAAGGCTAATGAAATCCTTTGTTTTGAGAAGAATTGAATATTGATCTCCTTGTTTAAGGAAGGATGTAAATACATTAGAGGCAATTCAGAGGAGGTTTACTAGATTGATACTTGAAATGAGTGGATAGTCTTATGAAGAAATTGTTGACAGACTAGATTTGTTTTCACTAGTGAGGCATGATTTAATTGAAGTGTGTTCCCTGCTTAACAAGAACATAATGTTATTGAGGACAGATGAGAATGTGGAATTTGGAAGACAAATAGATTGCTGATTATCTTATTGAATGGTAGAGCAGATTTGAGGGGCCAAATGATCTACTTATTCTCTCATTTGAGTGTTTGTCATCTCTTTCTAGGGACCTGTTCATTGCTAGAGCCACGGTCATGACTTATTCCTGCCTTCCATTTTTATTCTTCATGTTCCCAATCCATGGGTCTAATCTTCTGGCCCTTATTCTGTAAATTCAATGAGTTGTTATATTTTCCAGTTGCCTTTCCTGTTCTTCTTACAACAGTTGCATTTCTTTACTGACTGGATACTTCCGGTAAATATTTGACTTTATTTCCACTTTTGCTTGTTGTCTTTTGGAACTGTTGACCTGACTTTGATTATCAAAACTCACCTGTCCTTCAACAAACTATCAATTGTAGCAGTCTGCTCTTTGTAGCTGTGCAAAATACAGTCAAGGAGGTAGACAGTTCCTAGTTAGTTTAGATAACTCCCTTCAAACCTGGAAATTTGCAATCCATACCCATGGCCACTTACTTACCTTATCCTTCCACAGGTCATAAAGTTTGCTTTTAGAAAACAGGTGTGGATAATGATACCCCAAAAATTTCCAGTTAGATTCAATCACCTTTTTGAAGTCTTTTCGAAATTGCACCTCAGTTAGAATAATGCTTAGTTTTTAGCCCTTGCCCCACAAACAGCTGACAATCCCTCTTTATGAACGTTCAATATCAGAGATTAAATGCAGGTTATGCAGAGTCCAGTCATTTTCTAGTCAATGGTTTATTTCAGCTCATACACCACAAACTCAAATATCACTGATTACTTGTTCTCATATAAATATGTAATAAAATACCCAGTCAAGTATTTGCCCAATTATCCCTTAATTCCCAGATAACCATAACATGTGCCTTGTTCTTATTTGGTGTTAGGGATCCTTGCTAGACCGTTCTAGATGTTCACAGACCATACCATTCCCATCCAAGCGTGTCCACTGAGGTATACCTATTTGAAACAGCATCACCTCGATCAAGCCTTAGCCATCTAATTCTAATTAGAGAACCAGCTGCAATGGCTTCTCTTCCCACTTTACACTATGATGTCTAGAGGTCCCCCTGGGATTTATCCTGGAATCCCTTCTGTTTGTCATCTACATGCCATCTCAGTAAGTTCATCCAGCAACAATGACAGTTACCACATCTATACTGATGGTATCTACCTCTCCATCACCACAATTTGTCTCAATCTTCAGACTACTTGACAATTTCTCTCAATTCATCCACTGCCTCAATCTTCAGACTACTTGACAAACTACTTGGATAAGTTGAACTTTTCTCCTATTAAATATTGGGAAGACAAAATCCTTGCTCCACACACTGTTTCCTAGACCCCAACTCCATCCCTCAACCTGACAAACAGCTGTCAGTAAACTAGACTATTCACAATCTTTACCTGAGGATATTTGACAGAGATGAACATTCAGTCCCCATTGCAAAGACTATGTCTTTTCATATTTGCACTTTTTAAAATTTTGAACTGAAATGAGAAAACTATTTTAAAGTCAATGTTTTGAAATCATTGCTGCGTGTATTGGAAGGCATGTAACCTGAAACCCATGACAAGCATTTTAAAATTGTTTGAACAAGTGGCAGTTGAGGCAGTTGCAATCAAACAGGAGCCAAGAAGTTGTGTTCAAATGTAGCTGGATAGCAACAAGAAGTTGCTTGATCTATGGACCAGTGACTATTAATGGTAAGGGCTTTTTCTTACCAACTTGGGGCTACGAACAAGATACAGAGAAGGGATTTGATCTCCCCAGCTAAGGAGCTGTGTATCCTTTCTTTGCAGTTAAAACTAATTTTAAACTTAAAGAAAACCAGTCCTTCTTTCCTTCAGCGTTTGTTGAAAGCTGTGACTTTTAGCAGATAAGTTTCAGAGCTTTTATAAGCAAACAAGCCACTTTGTGTCTCTATCAAATAGCGAAAGCATCCAGAGAGCAGTGACTGAGGGCCAAAGTTCTGAGCAACATAAGAATCATCAGGATAATTTCAACATCCCATGAATGGGGACCACTCAATTGCTTCTCGGTTCACTTTCACCCATAATTTTCCCTGTTTTTGTAGGTGTGTGCGTATGTCTGTGTATGTGTGATTGTGTGTGTAAGGGGGAGTTTAGAAGAGTAAGAGAGTTTTGATTTGTACGGTTAAATGCCAACAGCTTCTAACTGTTTACCTATGACTACAGACTAATTCCTTGTAAGAAATAATAATTCTTGTTAAGTATGGAAGCCTGGTCAATACTTTCTGTCAACCTCAGTCTGACAATCAGGTAAATTGGGGAACTTGGTGTATTTATTTTCTATGACAACTGCAGAAATGGTAGGACTTGATTTACAGTCTGCTACCCCAGTAAGCCATGACACCAAGCCATTAAAACTGCCTATTTCCAACTCTGTAACATCATTAGATTCGATGCCTTCCTTCATTCATCACTGCTGAAATTCTTGTTATTTTTTGACCTCTGGACTGGGCTATTTCAACCTTCACCATTCTACCCTCCATAGACTTGAAATCATCTGGAACTCTGATGCATTTGCCTTTAATTTTATCAAGTTTTGTCCATCTACCTCCCTGTCTTTGCTGGCCTGTACCAATGCACCAGTAAACAATTTTCAATTTTCAAACTCACATCCTTATTTTCAAATACCTTCATGCCTCGCTGCTCACCATCTATCTAATCTCCTCTCGTCATACCACTGATATTTCCAGGATACCTGAACATATCAAAGGCTGGCGTATTGAGCTGATGTAATAATAATTGGCAATCACATCTCTAGCTCTCAATGGCTTATGCTCTGAAATTACTTCCCTAAATGTCTCTTTCTTTCTATCTCTCTTAACTTAGTAGTTAAAAGATACTCCTTACAACCAACCTTTGTGACCAAGATTATTGCCAACTGCTCTGCTAACACCTGACAGGCTTGGTGTCAAATTTTGCTCCATAGTTCTCATGTGAGCATCTTGGCATGTTTTATTACAATAAGGTGCTCTACACATACAAGTTGTTGGAATAAATGCAACCTAAGAAATGCAGAGTATGCAATTAAATATTGAGTATTAGTCTGGTATGCAATTTTTTTTTGAAGATAAAACCCAAAGATAATCCAATCCCAATGATACAGTCAAGCATTTGCAGTGACAAGTGATTAGACAGCTTTATTTGACTGCGGCAATATTTTTTTAAATGGCCAAGAGGAATTTCAGTTACAGTGATTAATTATTTATGAATTCAAATAAAATATAAACAGAGTATAGGAATAAAAAGATAATGCAAATTTATTTTCAGTTATTGATTAATTGACTGACTGATTTATTGTTGTCACACGTTTCGAGATACAGTGAAAAGTGTTGTTTTGCGTGCTATACAGGCAGATCATATCATACAAAGTGCATCCAGGACAGCAGAACAGAGTGCAGAACACAGTGTTACAGCCACAGAGAAGGTCCAGAGAGAGAGGTCAGAATTAACATTTGAGAGATCTATTCAAAAGTCTGATAACAGCAGGGAAGAAGCTGATCTTGAATCTATTCATACATGTACTCAAACTTTTATATCTTCTGCCCGACAGAAGAGGATGGAAGAGAATATAGCCAAGGTGGGAGGGGTCTTTGATTATGTTGATTGCTTTCCTGAGGCAATGGGAAGTATAGATGGAATCAATGAATGGACTGGGTTGTGTTCATGCCTCTTTGTAGTTTCTTGCTGTCTTTGGAAGGTCAGGTGCCACATCACGCTGTGATGCATCCAAATCATATGCTTTCTATCAATAAACATTTGTAAGAATCTTTGAGAACATGCCAAATTTCCTTAGCCTCCTGAGGAAGTAGAGATGTTGTTATGCTTTCTTGCGTCCACATAACTTGACCAGGACAGATTGTTGGTGATCATCACTCCCAGGAACTTGACGCTCTGGATCACCTCCACCTCAGCACCATTGATGCATGTGGGGCGTGCCCTCCACTCCACTTCCTGAAATCAATAACCAGCTTTGCTGATGTTGATGAAGAGTTTTTTGGCATTACACCATGTTGCTAAGCGCTCAATCTCTTTCCTATATTCTGTCTTGTCGTTATTTGAGATCTGACCTACAATGGTTGTGTCGTCAGAAAACTTGTAAATGGAATTGGAACAGAATTTGGCCACACAGTTGTGACTATATTAGGGGGCTCAATACGCAGCATTGCAAGATGCCAGAGTTGAGGATTGTGGTGGAGGAGGTGTTGTCACCTATTCTTACAGATTGCGATCTATGGGACAGGAAGTCGAGGATCCAGTTACAAAGCGGGGAGCTGAGATCTAGGTCTGGCAGTTTAGACATGAGTTTGTTTGACATTATGGTGTTGAAGGCAGAACTGTGGTCAACAAGTAGAAGCCTGATGTCATGATATTAATAATATTAATGTGTCAGTTGGTATCTAACATATCATTGTATGCATACATTTCCCAAGAGAAACAGAATGTGCTGTAGGTATTGAACTGTGCCTGGAAACCAGAATGAAGCATTCTCTTTTAACAGACACGTTTATTCATTTCTGCTTTATCTGCTTTCCAGAGGGACCACTCTCTCCGTGACTCCCTTGTCCGCTCCACATTCCCCTCCAGCCCCACCACACCCGGCACTTTTCCCTGCAACCACAGGAAGTGCTACACCTGCCCCCATACCTCCTCCCTCACCCCCATCCCAGGCCCAAGAAGACTTTCCACATCAAGCAGATGTTCACCTGCACGTCTGCCAATGTGGTATACTGCATCCGCTGTACCCGGTGTGGCTTCCTCTACATCGGGGAAACCAAGCGGAGGCTCGGGGACCGCTTTGCAGAACACCTACGCTCTGTTCGCAATAAACAACTCCCCCTCCCATTCCTCAGACGACATGTCCATCCTGGGCCTCCTGCAGTGCCACAACGATGCTACCCGAAGGTTGCAGGAACAGCAACTCATATTCCGCTTGGGAACCCTGCAGCCCAATGGTATCAATGTGGATTTCACAAGCTTCAAAATCTCCCCTCCCCCTACCGCATCCCAAAACCAGTCCACCTCGTCCCCGCCTCCCTAACCTGTTCTTCCTCCCACCTATCCCCTCTTCCCACCTCAAGCCGCACCCCCATCTCCTACCGACTAACCTCATCCCGCCCCCTTGACCTGTCCGTCCTCCCTGGACTGACCTATCCCCTTCCTAACTCCCCACCTACACTCACCTTTACTGGCTCCATCCCCGCCTCTTCGACCTGTTTGTTTCCTCTCCACCTATCCTCTCCTCTATCCATCTTCTATCCGCCTCCCACTCTCTCCCTATTTATTTCAGAACCCCCTTCCCCTCCCCCTTTTCTGATGAAGGGTCTAGGCCCGAAACGTCAGCCTTTCTGCTCCTATGATGCTGCTTGGCCTGCTGTGTTCATCCAGCCCTGCACCTTGTTGTCTCTTTATTCATTTCTTGTTTGGTTTATCAAGCAAATTAGAACAGGGTGCAGCTGGAAGCAGCTGTAAAGAGAAAGAGGACAAATAATAGACCATGTTGATTCTGGTGATTGTTTATAGCACAGAAGGTGTTCTGAGAGTGTCAGAGTCTCACATGGCCTAATTCATGCTTTTGAACTGAATGGTTAAACAGATGATGGATAACATTCCCTGTGTAGTAAAAATAGCACGTTGCAAGTATGTTTGCTTCTGTGGGCAAATCCAGGTGGCAGCATTGTTGAGTCAAATGTTATTGCTCAGTATAATGGCAAAGAAATCTGAATATAAATCTTTGCCTTTTATCCCTTTCCCAGAGTTTAAAATTAAAGCTTGAGAGAATATGAATCAGAAAAGGCCACACATCGAAACTCACTCAAACTGGGTATGCGGGCAAAATTTCAATATCCAGCTGCTAAACCTCTTGCAAGTATTTGGGCCCAGTCCAAGTCGTATAGTTATAGTAATTTATTCTTACAAGTATTTATGAAAATACAGTAAAATGCGTATAAGTTGCCATAATGAATCTGGCACCATTTTAATTACATAAATTTTAAAAAGAAATAATGCTTACAAAGTTAAGACAAATTTCCTTTTTTTGCTCCAACCAAGCTTTCTTGATTTCATAAGTGGTTTTGCGACGTGCCTTACTCCACAGCCACGAAACTATTCGCTGAGGCCGCACTGAAGAGGAAGCATGCTGAAGCAGTCCCCACCACTGCTGACCGGTCCCAGAACTCTGCCTCTGCTATAGCCACCTCGTCGTCTCCAATACACCAGCTGCCGCCATAGCTGTGTGACTGTCCCAACTCATGAAGGCCAGGGCTCATTCTCAACTTCCGAGGACCGACCGACCGTCCAAATGAACTCCCGAGGATTGAGGGATCATTCACTCCGCTGCTGTTGCAGACGCCGCCGAATAACCAAAGGGAAAACACAGGCTCCGATCTGTCGGTGCTGGAACAGTTGCTGAAGCCACAACCGCCATGGTCACAAGGAACTGACCGGATCCACCGCTCAACAGCTCCCCGCAACCTCTCTCCAACACTGCAGCCAGAGAAAGAAGAAGAAAAATGAACTTGATTCAAAAGTTAAATGAAGAAAAATAAAATTTTTCAAAAAAGAGTGTGGTCATATGCGAGAGGAAGTGGATGGGCTGGGAACCCGAACACCTCCTACCTTGCTGCCTCTGCCATCTTGAAACGGCTTTGGCCCTTGCAACGTTGCTTCCTTCTTTAGTAAGTGTTGACTGTCACTCAGTGGATAGCAATTTTGCTTCTGTGTTTGAAGATTGTGAGTTCAAATCCCGCTCCAGAGACTCGAGCATTACATCATCACTGTTACGCAGGAGTTGAGGCAGTTCTGCATTTTCGAAGGCAATATCCTCAGCCTCCTCTTTCTCTCAGATCCTGTGGCATGAAAAAGAGATGGAATGCTTTCCACAGTGCCCTGCCCAACTCTGAATTCTTGACCAATATCACAAAAACAAATTATTTGATCATTGCTGACTATGGGATTATTGTGCCCAAATTGAAAGTAAAATACTGTGATTGCTGGAAATATGAAATAAAAACATAAAGAGATGGAGAAACAAAACAGGTCTGGTAGCATAACGGTTTGAGTCTGAAATAAACTCTTCAGTTCCGAACTTTACTCATTTCAGATTGAAATGTTAATTCTGTTTTTTTACTCTCCACAGATACTGCTAGACCTACTGAGTTTATCATGCACTTTCTGTTTTCACTTACTGTGCACAAATTGTTTGCTACAGCAGTGGTCAGCTTGTAGTGGCTGTAAAAGTCACAAAGTTGTAAGGCTTTCCTTTATTTCCTTACCTTTAGAAGTCTGCAATTTCATTGTCTAATTTTGCATTGCCTTAATTTCTCACTACCTCACAGTGGAAAAAGTTTTGGGTTAAAATGCAATTTATTTGATTATCTCCCTTTTCTGCAATTCCATTTCTGGGCAAAGACATAATGCTTTGCTTGTATTTCCTACTTTATTTTCTAAAGAAATATACTATTTCCTGAATGACTGACTCTATTAGAAATTAAACTGATATAAAGCTATAACTTTAAAAAGGAATGTGAGATATATTGAAAACACAAGTCAATATCAAGTAAGCACTGCTTTATATGATTTAGTTTGCCTTTATCATGGCCTTGAAGTTGTATTTCTTTTGCCAAAATAACAGTTTTTATTGTTTTAATTCTTTACATTTTTTCCTGCTTTATGTAGCCAATTTTATGTTCTTTACCTTCCATTGCTGCGCTGATAGGATGTTTGTGTGTCACCCACCAATTTTCATTTCTTTCAGTTTCCTGAAAGATTGGCTCACTGAGTGTTTATCATTTCCTTTCTATGACCATTACCAGCAAGTGAGATTCTTGATCTCTACCACCCTCTAACTTTATTTTGTCCAGTTTGATTAAGGGGTTCATTTCCCTGCTAACTATCAGTTACAACAAGGACCACCCAAAAAAAAATTCTTAGTCTTTTGCGTTGTTAGGTAACTTCATTAGGTTGAAGTTGCTTTAGTTTACAGCCATGTCGCCAATTTCCTTATGTTAGTCTAAAAAGAATTTGATCACATTGATTCCCGATTAAACAGCCTCTGTAATGCTGCTGGCCAGTCACTGTTTGCTACACCCGCTGATCTGGGTACTAAAGTGGATGCTGATGGTGTTTTGGATATTTACTACATTAGTAATGGTTAATAAATCTTCATTGCTGTTATTACAAGCACTAAAGAAACTTTCCAATAATAACTTGGTTCTGTTTTCTTATATTGCTGATCTTGTCCGAATGAGAAGAAGTAGTAAAGTTGTACGCAATATCTTGGGTCTCATATGGAGTACAAGTATAGGTATGGAGGAAAACATGCAATTAAACAGGAATGACAACATAGAAAGAAGGCATTTGAATAGAAATAGGGTGGCACGGTGACTCAGTGGTTAGCACTGCTGCCTCACAACACCGGGGAGCTGGGTTTGATTCCAGCCTCAGGCGACTGTCTGTGTGGAGTTTGCATGTTCTCCCTGTGTCTGTATGGGTTTCCTCTGGGTGCCCAAAGATGTACAGGGTAGGTGGATTCGCCATGCTAAATTGCCCGTAGTGCCCAGGGATGATTAGATTAGGTGGGTTAGACATGGGAAATGCAGGGGAATGGGTCAGAGTGGGATGATCTTTGGAGGGGTGGTGTGAGCTTGTTGGGCTGAATGGCCTGTTTCCACACTGTAAGGATTCTATGATTCATTTAGCTCAGCCCCTGTCTGTGTTTATCCTTAAGTAACAGTCTTAATCCAATGTGCTTATCCTGTTCTTGTAGCATTTCCTGCTTTATCCTGTGCTTTCAGCCATTGCTGCTACCTGCATACTGAGATATCAGTTTGGAGTGTCTTAAAATGTGGCTATCTGTAAAACACTATCCCAGTGGTTGTTTGTTCCTTATCTCCAATACAGGTCTTCAATTTCTTATGTACTGTAACACTTTTATATACTTTTATATCTGGACATAAAATTTATCAAATATAGTTTTCTAGCGTACTAAGAGCTTTCTCTTCACATGTTCATTCCAGACGCATGTTATCTCGCCTACTGAAGTCAGACAGTGTGATCGTGGATATCATCATGATTTACATGAAATTTCATTATACTGCATCTCCCCACAAGTTTCTCTTAATTTATTCTACATTATTTGAGCGGTTTACTTCAACTTAATCATTAGTGCCATTATAACCAAGATCTATTATCACAATTACTATCACCTACCCCCTTCGCCACTCTCACTTAAAGTCAGAATCTCACAGGTTAAGATGATCCAGAGTTACTTAAGGATAAACACAGACAGGGGCTGAGCCAAATGCCCTATTTCTATGTTGTCATTCCTGTTTAATTGCATGTCTTGATCTACCTCACTTGAGTTTAGCACTAAGGTGTACAGTTCCGTAAAGCATGATGTAGTACATTTTGATGTACCCCTCTGTACAGCCTGATGTAGTAACTGCCCCATATTCTGTAATAATCAGACTCTGTATAACTTCTTGGCTTGAATAAGATCAATGCCTACCTGTTCATCTGAACGTCCCTTCAGGCATTCTGACAGTATCAGAAACAAACACAGATAATGCTGGAGAAACTCAGCAGGTTTGGCAGCATCTGTGGAGAGAGAAACAGAACTAATGTTTCAAGTGCGGTCTAACTCTTTTTCTGAACTGAATCCAATTCTGATGAAGAGTCACACTGGACTCAAAACTTTAACTCTGTTTCTGTCTCCACAGATGCTGCTAAACCTCCTGAGTTTCTCCTGTAATCTCTGTATTTGTTTCAGATTTTTTACTCTGACGATGTAAGACCTTGGTTGATCTGATTTTCGAGTGACCATAGATTCTGACTTCCAGTCCTTAGTCAAATTTTCTGTCCTCACTTTAAGGTTGACAGAGGTGTCCTGACTGCTTTTTCAACAAATCCATTCAATTGAGGATAGAGTAAAGAACTTGTCACCTAGTTGATGTCTACCACCAGAATGAAGTTTTGCCCCACTAATCCATCTCAAATAATAGTCAATTAAGACAAAATACATTTTCCTTCTAAAATTGAACATATCTGCTGTTAACCTTTCTGGATACTTTGAAGAAATTGTTGTCTCTGTAGTTGATTGGCTGTGTATGGTACACACACAGCATGACAAAATGTGATCCTGTATGCCTTTTGAAATACCTGGCCACCACATTGGTTGTCATGCCCTTACTGTGCCCTTTGTAAGGCCTCAATGCCACCCATGGAGCCTCTGTAGGATTTCTTTTTGCATTGACTTTAGTACAACCAGTCTATGTCAGTCTTGTCAAGAGTTGTTTCTGTTCATGGTACCTTTTCAGCACATGGTCTACCGCAGTATATTTTGACAATCCTTTCAGACAGAGTTGTCTGAACTTTGTGCATACCTTGTCAGATTTTGAGTCGCATGAGTTTATCTGAGGCTTCCAGTAAGTTTGGTTATTGTTGTAGAATAAAACTTTACCTCTTCTACAATGTTCTTTTACTTCTCAATCCAATTCTGCCCTCAAGAGCATATCTGCTGTTACTTGGGTCTTGCCTGAAAGACAGGCTGTTACATAGTTGTATCTTATTGGCCTAAACCTGAATCATTGACTGCATAGAGTAATTTTTGAGATTTCTTTTGATCCCAAAAATGTTACCAAAGGTATGTGATTTATTTTGACCTCTAATTTCAGTTCTATGAGGTCCTTTGTGAAACTTACACATGCCAATGTAACTTTTTTAAAAATTCATTTCTGGGATGTGGGCGTCACTGGCCAGCATTTCTTACTCATCCCTAGTTCCCTTGAGAAGGTGGTGGTGAGCTGCCTTCTTGAACCGCTGCAGTCTTCCTGCTGTGGGTTAACCCACAATGCCATTAGGGAGGGAATTCCAGGATTTTGACCCACCGACAGTGAAGGAACGGCGATATATTTCCAAGTCAGGATGGTGAGTGACTTGGAGGGGAACTTAGAGGTGGTGGTGTTCCCATATATCTGTTGCACCTGTGCTTCTAGATGGAAGTGGTCGTGATAAGGCCTCCTCGTTGATCGTTGCATTCCTCAGTTCATCCTCCATGAAAGCTCTCAATGTAAAATAGAATGGTTTCTGTGTTCAAGGGTTTGCACTTGAATAAGGACTGCTGCGGAATGATGCATTTTTCAGTACAAAATTGAATAAGCTTGGAGTTTTAAAATCCTTTTAATCCTGTCAAAAACTGTAAGCTGTCCCTGGCTCAAATATCACTGTTGGCCTTTCATCAAACGCTCTGTTATGGGTTGACTAAGGCTCTAAGCTGAGGATTAACATCCCCCCCAATTTGATTCACTATACATAAGGAGCACTGTACATCATTTATGTACTTGTACTTCAAATTTACTGAAGAGGTTGGTCTTCTTTGGATCCACTGTGAAGACTTGTCCTTGGATAATGTGTCCGAAGAATGTAATCATCATTTTAACTAATTGGCATTTCTTATTTATTGTAAGGTTCACGTTCTATGGAGCCTTTAACATTTCTGTGACATTTTTGTTGACTTTACAATGCTCAAGGAGCCATGCTTATGTATATTTAAAATGGCTCCCGTCAACTTTCCAGGTTTCTCGACATTGCCGTATGGAAATTTTCTGATGCAAATTGTAGATGATTGAAACAATACCAACTGAATCATGTAATAAATATAATCAATAATCTCGACTCTTGGTCTGATGATATCTATCAGACCTAACGTTGGCATACAGTTTTGTAAGAAACTTGCTCATTGCCAATTTTAAGTTATTGGTTGACAGGATGGATTTCTGTCCTCAGTCCTGTTGTTTACCTGAGTGAGATCCACATATACTGTTAGGTATCCTTTGTATTGGATACAGTAACTAATGCTAAGCACCACTGTGTCATTGGTGACATGATCACGCTTTATTTCAATCACTTCATCTAACTGAGATTTTACTTTTCCTATCCATGTTTGAGGAACTTACCTAGGAGTGCACAAGTATCTTAGCATTTTCATGTGAAATCCTTTGATAATCTGGCTTTAATTTTCCATAAGCTTGGAACAGCTTTGGAAATTCTTGTTTAAATTCCCTCCCATTTTCATCCAGAAGTATTGTAACCACTCTGTCTAAGAGGGATGATGAGAAATGCATTTCTGCTTAGCAAAGAGATACTCTGATTCCTCAATACATTTAATGTTTCACTGACATTTTGTTCCTTCTGTGACTCAACTTTGCAGTGTTTTGTCCATGCATGCAAAGATCTTTGCCTCCTGGAACCTTGAGTTTTATGTTGCTGGTCTGACATTCACACATTTCAAAAATGTAATCTCTATGTCAGTATTAAAACAGCTCCTCCTGTGTTGAGATAATAGTGTGGAGCTGGAGAACACGGCAGGCCAGGCAGCATCAGAGGAGCAGGAAAACTGACGTTTCGGGTCATGACACTTCTTCAGACCTTCCTCCAATTTCTGAAGAAGGGTCCCGACCCGAAATGTCAGATTTCCTGCTCCTCTGATGCTGCCTGGCCTGCTGTGTTCCTTCAGGTTCACACTGTATTATCTCTAACTCCAGCATTGGCAGTTCTTACTATCTCCTCCTGTGTTGAGTTTTAGTTCTGTTTTAAATCCTTGCACCTTAAAGTTAATAGTCCAGAATCTGTTTGGATTCTCTTTGTAATCAGTTAGTAATGTTGTCTTCACCTTTTGTTACACATCTTCTTGAACTTGTTCTTTGTTGCATGATTCCTATTTAATTGGACTTTTTTTTGCAGGACTTTTCTTTTGCCTTTGAGATGAAGAAAGTACTGTTCATTTGTAATACTTCTTAAAAGTGACTGAACTGGCCATACTTACAGCACTGAGCTCAGCGACTCAAAATTTGTTGACTTTGTGATTTTGTTTGGAGCCATAGACGTTGTACAACCTAATATGGTTGATGACACTGATTCCTAATCTTTTGACATTTTGGCAGGCTTGTGGGCGGGTGATGATATCATACTGGGGCTTACCCAGCCAACTGAGCCAGAAAATCCCAAATGTTTCCTTGTACCATTGACCAATTTTGGGCCCAGAATTCAGTCTGCAGAGTAGAATGGATTGCCTTTTCATATGTTGAATACTTAGAACAAAGAACAAAGAAAATTACAGCACAGGAACAGGCCCTTCAGCCCTCCAAGCCTGCACTGACATGCTGCCCTTAGCTGTTATTCCATTTTTCACATCTGTATCTCAGATACTGCATAGATCATAGAATCCCTACAGTGTGGAAACAGGCCCTTTCAGCCAACAAGTCCACACCAACCCTCAGAGCATCCCACCCAGTCCCATTCCCCTACAACCCACCTAATCTACACATCCCTAGGCACTATGGGCAATTTAGCATGACCAATCCACCTAACCTGCACATCTTTGGACTGTGGGAGGAAACTGGTGCACCTGGAGGAAACACATGCAGACACTGGGAGAATGTGCAAACTCCACACAGACAATCACCTGAGAATGGAATTGAACCCAGGTTCCTGGTGCTGTGAGGCAGCAGTGCTAACCACTGAGCCACCGTCTTGGACTGAAGAAATTCTGTTCACTTCTCATTTCTCACACGGACTCTATATAGTCTTGAATTAATTCTTCTTTCTTAGCTCCTCACCTGCAACATCCTGCCAGATGACGTCACTCTCTTTTAAACTACCTACACAAACATAAAGACACAGACATACTCAAAAAAATGGCTTTACGGGTGGAGGAATAAAAAGACTGGATAACAACTGTTCCATGGCACCAGTCCACTGGGCTTGTTATGATGATCCTTTTGGCTTGCCAGGGCTTTCTGCTATTCAATCTCTTTTCTCCAGGTTCCTTTGCTTCCTTATTGGAGGCATAGGTTGATTGGTACACCAACTGCAAAGTCTTTAGTTACTGGATAAAGGCACCAGCCTACAGTTACTGGTGGGGAAAATACCTGAATTTCTTCAGGCTTCGGGTATTTTTACTATAAAGAGAGACACACAATATCCTTCTGCCACCAACCAACCTTCCAGAGGTCCAAAGTCCCTGTATCATTCATATCCACAGGCCTTTCAGCTGCTCAAGAACCAATCAGAGAATTGTTGTCAGGCAGATGACCTTTAAATGCCTTGGCTGGTCACAATTGCACAAACCAATCATTTGCTTTTTGCCAGTCAAATATCACTCTTGTTCCTTCCATAATCCTAGGTTTCAAAACTGTACATTTTTTCCACTTCAGTCCCTAATCAAAAGTACAGAAAACAAAATGCTACTTACTATCTTTGCAACAGCTACAGGCTCCTGAGTCCCACGTCTCTTGTGGGTCCTACTCATGACCCCATTTCACTTCAGAACGCTCTCCAACTGAGCTGTGCTTGACTGCCCAAGTCAGGTTTATTGGCATCAGCTTAGGCAAGTTAAGGAAGGTAATAGAAGTTCTTGAGTAGATTTGTAGCTCGGGTTGTGGATGCTGTGGTTGGTTCGCTCGCCGAGCTGTTTCGTTAGATCACAGACGTTTCATTACCCTGCTGGGTAACATCATCAGGGCAGCCTCCGATGAAGCGCTGTAGTGTTTTCCCGCCTGCCATTTAAAATCTGGGGTCTGTTGGAATTGATTACCTCATTTCTGGTTTTCCTTCGCAGTGGTGTATATATAGGGTCTAATTCTATGTGTTTATTGATGGCCTTCTTGGTGGAGAACCAAGCCTCTAGAAATTCCTGTGCTTGTCTCTTTTTGGCCTGTCCTAGGATCTTGATGTTGTCCCAATTGAATTGGTGGTTCTCCTTATCTGAGTGAATGGAGACGAGTGAGTACTGGTGTGTCTTTTTGTTGTTAGTTGGTGCTCACTTATTCTTGTGGCCAGCTTCCTTCCTGTCTGTTCAATGTAATGTTTGTCACAGTCTCGTATATCACATTGGTTCTGTCCATAGCGGGTAAGGTGTCCTTGGATGGAGTTAGCAGTTGGCGTAGGATTGACATAGGTTTGTGTGCCACTCTGAAGCCCAGTGGTTGTAGGAGTCTTGTGGTCAGTTCGGATAAGTTCTTGACGTGTGGTAACACGACGAGTGTGTCAAAACGTACTGTATCTTCCTGTTGTTGTTTGTGTGATAGGCATCGTAGGACCCAGCTGTTCGGGTGTCTGTTGTCCTTAAATACTTGGTAGAGGTATTCTTTTTCATTTTGGCATAGGTCAGGGTTGCTGCAGTGTGTTGTCGCTCATTTAAACAGTGTTTTTACGCAAATCCGTTTGTGAGTGTTGATGTAGTTGCTGTTGAAACTCAGTACTTGGTCAGTGTGTGTGGCCTTTCTGTGTACTTTTGTCAGAAATCCCCATTGGCCCTGCATTCTACCATGACGTGCAGGAATGGGAGCAGTTCATTCTTTTCCTCTTCCCTGGTGAATTTGATGCCGGTGAGAGTGTTATTTATCAGTTGGTGTGTCTCCTCTAGTTTAGTCTGTTTGATGATGATGAAAGTGTCATCCACATATCGGATCCATAGTTCAGGTTGGATCCGTGGAAGGGCCATGCTTTCAAGTCTCTGCATCACTGCTTCTGCTATTAGTCCGGAGATAGGTGATCCCATGAGTGTCCTGTTGATTCGTTCATAGATTTGGCCATTAAAGGTAAAGTGGGTCGAGAGGCAGAGGTCCAGTAACTTCAGCATGTTGTCTGTGGAGATGGTGTCACTTCGGTCTCGTTCTCTTAGAAGTGTTGCTTTTAGAAGTGTTTCTCTTGCCAGTGGTATGACAATGGATGTGTATAGGGTGGTAACATCAAAGGACACCATCGTCTCGTCATCGTCTATTCTTATGCCTTTGGCGGAATTGAGGGACTCCTGGGCTGAGTGGATTGAGTGGCTTGCTGATGAGGTGCTTTAGCCTTTGTTGTACCTCCTTGGCTAACCTATGTGATGGTGTGCCTAACAGAGAGACCATGGGTCTATGAGATACTTCTGGTTTGTGTACTTTTGGGAGGCCGTAGAAGCGGGGAGTGTTTGTCCCTTCAGGTTTCATTTTTAGGTAGTTGGCTTTGTTAATTTGTCCAGTCTGTTTGAGTCTCTTTAGTGCGTTGATTATTTTATTAACCAGTTGTGGTTTCGGGTCTACTTGCACTTGCCTGTATGTATTCGTGTCTGCTAGTAGTGTCTGTGCTTTGGTGAGGTAGTCCCATTTGTATAGTATTACTGTCATGCGCCCTTTGTCTGCTGGTAGGATTATGATGTTTTTGTCTTTTTTCAGTCCTTCTGGGGCCTTCTTTTCTGATGTGTTAAGAGTGTTAAGTTTGTTCCTTCTGGTCAGTGTCGGGACCACTGTCTATCTTATGGCTTGTTATGTTTCCTCATTGATACCGTTGGTCTTCAGTGTGGATTCTAGTGTGGCTAGGAATTCTGTCCTGTTAGCATCTCTTTGGTTGTGGTTGAGTCCACATATTAGAACAGCTTTCTCTGTGTCTGTTAGTGTCCTGTCTGAGAGGTTTCTTACCCAAGTGTCTGATCTTTAGTTGTCATTTTGGTGGGTTCGTTCAGTTAGTTTTTCTTGTAGAATCTGTCTTCTATTAGTTATTGTTATTTGTTGACTGGTATTAATGGCTCTTTCTAAATCTGTTGTCCACTCTAAGTTGGTTGCGTCTAGGAATAGGGTTTTTTGGTGCGTAATTTCCCTGTCTAATCTGTGGAGCTGGTTGTGTGCATCGTTAAACACAACAGCACTTCATTGGAGGCTGCACTGATGATGTAACCCGGTCTGCAAACTGTTAACGAACCAGCTCAGCGAGTGAACCAACCACAGTAAGGTAATGGAGGGTTTTCCCATGCTTTTGCGGTCAGAATGGTGGATTTCACCTTCATTGGCTAAAGTTGAAGATTCTTGCCTTCTGCAGCCTAATATGAAATTCCTGTCTTCTTTAATGGCTTTATCGAATGAATCCTGGTGCCGGCTGTTTTAAAATTGAATTGTGTTCTCTAATTGCTTTCCTTATGTGATTCACAATGTTCACGGTGCAGTTAATAACACCCATTGCCTTCCGATTTTCAGAAAGATTCCTGTTTACGTTAATGGTTTTACTGAATGATTCCTACTGTCTACAGCTTTAATGAATTCTTCTCACCTTGGCCGTTATTTAAATTATGGATTTCCTACTCTTAACGCAACTTCAATACTCTCTTTACTTTCTCCTTCCTTTAGATTCTGTCTGCTTAGGCTTCTAAATTGCCCCTTTATCACTTTAACTTGGATTTGGGATGTTCCTAGTGGTGTGACCTTGTTTTAAATTATTTCTGGAGCCCTTGATTTCCCTTACTGTAACTGCACTGTATGGTGCCTGCTCACTATGACAGTGGTGCTCATTCATAGAAACATAGAAGATATTCTGAGCTATAAGTACTAATTTATAGCTTTCCCAGCCTGTAATGGCAATGTATTGTGTGATTAAAAAATCCCTTTGACAACAGGCATTTTAATTTTACTCACTGAGCCTTTGAAGCTCTTTGCTCCGACCCATGATTCAGGGCTGCTCCTATAGGTCATGAGCACCCAGTGCAATCTTTAATGAACAAGTGACAGTATCAAATTTTTTGACAGATAACCAGAATGCAGATGAGGCCAATGTATTTGGCGTAACCTACTCAGGCTTCAGCAAGACTTTTGACTATGTCCTGCATATGATAGCAAAGGAAAGAGCCCTTGAGATCCAAGGAAATTTAGTTAATTAGATCTAGAATTGGCAGGAAGCAGAGGGTGATGGTTGAAGGTGTTATTGTGATGGGAAGATTGTGTCCAGTGCGTTTCCACAAGGATCAATGTTGGGGCCCTTGCTGCTTGTGGTTTATATAAACTATTTAGACTTGAATGTAGAAGGGTTGATCAGTAAGTCTGCTGATGATATGAAATTTGCTGGAGTGTAAGTAGTGAGGAGGATAGCCTTAGATTACAGGAGGATATAGATGGATTGATAAACTGATAAATGGACAGTGGTAAATGGAATTAAATTTAAATAAGTGTGAGGTGATGAATTTGGACAGGACAAACAGGGCAAGGGAACACATGATGAACAGTAGTACCCTGGGAAGCACTGAGGATCAGATGCACCTTGGTGTGTATGCCCTTAAGTCCCTTAAGGGAGGAGGTCAATAAAGTGGTTAAGAAGTCATATGGGATACTTGCCTTTATTAGTCAAGGCATGGAGTTTAAGGGCAGGGAGATGATGCTGGAACTGTTTAAAATATTGGTTAGGCAACGGCTGGAGAATTGTGTGTAGTTCTGGAGTCCACCTAATAGGAGGGATGTGATTGCACTGGATAGAGTGCGGAGGAGATTTACCTTGGCTGGAAAGTTTCAGTTATGAAGAGAAATTAGAAAGAGTGGAAAGAATGGGGTTGTTTTCCTTGGAGCAGAAGAGACAGATTGGGGTCATGATTGAGATATATAAGAGACATACACCAGGTAGAAAGCAAGAAACGTTTCCCCCTGGTGGACGGATCAATGCCCAGGGGGCATAGATTTGAGATAAGGGAAGGGGTCTTAGAGGGGTTGTGAGGAAATGTTCCTTTCACCCAGCGGGTGGTAGGAATCTGGAACTCACAGCCTGTGCTACAGCCTGTAATCCCCATTACATTGAAGAAGTATTTAGATGTACGCTTGCAATGCCAAGGCATACAAGGCTATGGGCCAACTTTTCATTTTTGACTGGTGCACATTCGAAGAGCCTTTCTGTGCTGTATATCTCTCTGACTTTATGACTTTTTTCTGAGGTGGGCGTAAGAAGCTGTAAATTTCCCCGACTCCTGCTATCCAACTCAAAGAGGAAAATTGATGGCCCTTCATCAGAACTGAAGAGAGAGTGATAATGGACATAGCAAAGGAACAAAGGCTATGTCCAAATAAGGTATGGATCACGACAGATTAAAAAAAAGTCTGAATGCAACATGAACAATAAGGGAAGAGAGCAGACAAGACAGGGTTGACACAGCAAATAAAGACGGGAAAAGGAGCACCTAGAATGAGCTGGAGACAGCAATTATGAATTAAAAATGATTGCCTTAATGTTGAGTTCAAAAGGCTGCAGTGAGCACTGAGCTGAAAGACAAGTTATTGTTCCTCAAGCTTGCATTGAGTTTCTCTGGAATGCTGTATCAGGCTGTGGATTGAAAAGTAAGCATGACAACAAGTTGGAGAATTAAAATGACAAACACTCGGAAGTTCAGGGCCATGCTTGTGCACAGAACAGAGGTGTTCCGCCAAGTAATCACCCAATATGGAGGAGACCACAGCAGACACAGTAAATTCAATTAAATCAATGCGCATGTTAAATTGAATAAATACGGTATACCGAGTTGAAAACAAAATAATACGCTAAATTGAACAAATACAGTATGCTAGATTGTACAAATAAGGTATGTTAAATTGAACAAATATAGTTCACCAAATTGAACAAATATGGTGCATTAAATTATTCAAATATCGTGCAGTAAATTGGACAAAGTACAAGCAAATTGTTTTTCACTTGAAAAAATTTTTAAGGCTTTGGACAGGGAGAAAGGAGAAGAGGAAAGGTCATCTGTTGCATCTCCTATGCTTTCATGGAAAGGAGCAATGGGGGAGGGAGGAAATGTTAGGGGTGGTTGAGGAGTGGACTAAAATATTATGGAGAAAGGGGTCTTTATGAAATTCTGAAAGAAGGGAAACAGGGAAGGGTATGTTTGGTGGTTGTGTCATGCTGTAGCTTGAGGATAAGGCAGATGATGATCAGTGGAACATAGAAGGTTGGTGGGATAGAAGATGAAGCCAAGAGGAACCTTATCATAGTTCTGTAAGAAAGGAGAGGGGACAGGATGAGAGCAGAGATACATGAAATGGATTCGACATGTTGGAGGGCCTTGTCTACCATACTGGGTAGGAATCATTCCTTTTCAAACCCTTCTTTTTTGTGGCATTTCTTCATTCTAGTCATTATTATATTGAACTGTACTCTACCCTCTTTATTGTCTCAATTTCCTTTCTAAAGTTGGTTAAAACTCCAACAATAGTTTAACATTTGCTTTTAATTGATTCAATATTACTCATCAAGTATAGGTTTAAGGTGAGAGGGAAAAGATTTAAGAGGGACCTAAGGGACAACTTTTTTTACACAGAGGGTGGCGCATGTATGGAATGAGCTGCCAGAGGAAGTGGCAGAGGTTGGTGCAATTACAACATTTAAAAAGCATCTGGATGGGTATATAAATAAGAGGGTATATGAATAGGAAGCGTTTATAGGGATATGGGCTGAATGTTTGAAAATGGGACTAGATTAATTAGAATATCTGGTCAGCACGGATGATTTGGACCGAAGGGTCTGTTTCCATGCTGTGCAACTCTATGACTATGATTCTATAAGTTTCACATTGCCACAAAAACAGAATTCCAGTGCGTACCCTATTTACTGGATGTATTTCTTTTAATGTTCTGCTGACCTTTCTCCTAAGTTCCTCTACTTACCCACATTATCCAGTGTTCTTCCAAAATATATATTCCTTTTGAAAGCAAATTGTACCAGCAAATGCAGCCTGAAACCAAAATCAGTTTTGTGTCTGTAACTACCTATTTTTAGCAGGCTTAAAGGAAACCCCTTTTCGATCTGTGATAGTACAAGGTTTTAAGATTACATAAGCTGTATAACGTTAGACTTAATAATTGGAAGAAAAACTTCTAACAGTTTTAGTGAGGCAGTGAATTTTTAACTTTCTTGTTTCATTTACTGAGAAGTTCCCTTTTAGTTGGGCAAGCTACAACATGAGATGGGTTTAAAAGAATCTGTAGTTTGTTATTTTGGACAAATTGCATTCCTCAATAATGAGTTCAGTGCAGAGGAAGCTGCCTTATTACAATTAGCTTTCTCTATTGCATTCATAATTATTGCAAAGCACAGCAGATGGGGATTACTACTTGGCTATGCCTTCATTCTGCGGGGGAGAAGGTGTTTTCCACATAACTGACGCACACATTTTGATGCGGTGCCATAGTCATTGATAGATTGACAGCTGCAAGACCACCAGGTGAAATTAAGAATGATTGGACAGCGATGCACTATGAAGTGATGTCACTGCTTTCGTTAATGACCAATTAGTTAACATTTCAGAGGAAATGACTTGCAAAGCCCCTGGGAAACAATGGCGTATTTATGTTTTAGCTAGTTTATTGTAGAATCTTTGAGCTAGAAAGGTTATGGTTAAAGACTTGTGAGACCTGCAGCTTTCTAGAAGTGGAATTAAGCATCTGTTTCCATTACTCTTATGTCACATACCGGACTGTGTGCAATGACAATCACTGTAAAGTTGCAAGGCAACTGTTCTAAATTAACCAGTTAATTTATATTTGTGTCTCCTGGTCTAAATGTGGCCAAGGCATAAAGAGCAGCTGTGCTTCCCATCTGTGCGTACCCCTGCTCGGACAGAATTTCACATCAGCCCCACGGTCCTAAACCTCCCTCAGGAGCTTGTGCCCTCAACCTGAGCCACTTCTTTGGAATGCCCTCAGTGTCCTTCCGCCTCTCAAAGTGGTGCTTTTTGTACTGGCTGTTGCTGCACACCATCCACTTTGACTCCTTTGTCTGCCTTCCAGACATGCCTTGGCATGCTCATTTACTGTCAGGCAGCAGGCACCTCAATGAAGGCCTCTTTACGAAGGAATCCTCCCACTTTTCCGTGGAAGGTGTTGCATGCAGCAGACCTGTGTAACCACAGATTGTGGTAGTACACAGACTCCCAGACCAAATGCTTATTTTGCAGCACCGTGGAGTCTGTTGATCATGTATGTATCGGTTGTGGGCGATCGCACCAACTTTTTAATATTTGAAAAATCTTTCGTTGTGTTTTTGTCGCACTTCGGCTCCATGCTCCTGATCTTCAGGCACCTAGTGCCGAGGTGTGTGGGGCATGTCAGAGGACCTCCTTGCGGGTCTGCTCCTGGGCCAGGCAGCGAGCTGCAGAGGGGGACATATCTGCTGACTGTCTGACCCTCTTCCGCAGCTACCTTTGTGTCTGGGTCTCATTGGAGAGTGAGCACCTGGTATCCACTGACACAAGCAAGAGCGAACCTTTTTCCTTTCTAGTCATAAAGCTATCTCACCTGCTCCATCAAATAAGTCCTTGAATAGAGATAATTTATGAACTCCTGTGTATGGATTCATTTGGCGAAATCTAGTCGCAAGGTGCATAGCTAATGAGGTGAACTGTGGATAATAGCGTGAGAAAATTTACTTGTTCAGAAAGAAAGATTACAGAAAGAAACCATCTATGAAACTTGCTGAAACTGACAATTCACTGGTTTTTAATTGTAGGGAATGATTTTTATCTCTAACATGTGAACTTCTCATAAAGTTACAAATCTGTATTCCTCTTTACACCCGATTGGTTTCAGTGTCTTTTGATAAAATGTTATCTTCAGTTCTGATGAAGGAACACTGAACTCGAAATGTTGACTCTGTTTCTTTCTCCACAGATAGCTGCTGTACCTGCTGAGTTTCTCCAGCACTTTCTGTTTCTGTTTCAGATGTCCAGCATCCACATTTTTGTTTTATTTTAATTTCAGACTAGTTCTTGTTTATTGCTGATTTCATGGTCTTGACCTAACTGTGGTCAGATGGTAACTGAGGTTATTTTGAAACCATTTTAGTCCATGTAAGGCCTAGGTGTTAAAATCAGATAATGGAAGTCATAAACCAATTGTCCATATTTTATCACCATTGTGACTACTGCTATACATTTTACAATAGTAACAGAAATATACCACTAGAGATCGAAGGTGATAATAAATACACAAATGTGCATATATTGCACAACGCATTAGTTTTGAAGCATAGTGATAAATTGTAAAGCATGGCAACAGGTGCTAGTGTCAGAAACTCTGTCCAATTGCTTTCTTCATGTGATCTCAAACTCATCGCTTTCTTTAATTTCTTCAGCCAAACAGTGGTGAATCTATGGAACTCATTACCACAGAAGGCTGTGGAGTCCATGTCGTTGAGTATAATTCAGATAGAGAAAGTCCTTGATTAGTAAGGGGATCAGAGATTACATGGAGAACACAAGAGAATGGGGTTGAGAATCATGTCAATCATGATCGAATAGCAGAACAGACTCGATGGGCCAAATGGCCTAATTCTGCTCCTGTATCTTATGGTCTTATGATCTTTCCTCAAATCTGTTTTTCATCTAATATATTTTATAGATTCTCTTATAATAATGGTCCTGTACAAGGAGTTGAGTATTCCAAAATTCTCCTTGTGTTAAAGTTTTTAAATCTCCCCACAAATTCATTTTATAGAGAAATTCAATTAATTATAAGTCTATTGAGGAGTTCAATCTTGCAATGCCTCTCTATTAACATTTTACAATAAAGAAACCGTGCAGAGTAAACAAGGTTTGGGAGTTTGAGTTTCTTTCCTCTTGCTTTCTTGCAGTCTCTGTATGCACTAGTCCAATACAGCAGTGTTTACAGCACATATGAATTTATTCGGATCCTCCTCTGCTGACTCTTCACAAAAACAATCCAAATGAATCTAACTGATCTGCTGTCCTCTAGATTTGCATCTCTCTCACTGCTTCCACATTTTCGTTGAAAGATAAAAGGCTTTCCCTCAACTAATCTCTATTGCCAAGTTATCCATGTTCCAAGAATTCTTTGAAAAAAAAAAATCTCATCCTCTTCCCACCGTCCAATAAATAATCAGTTCAAGCATACTCCCCAACAATAGGAAATATATTGTTAAACTTGGACTGGTGCAGAAAAGATTTACAAGGATGTTGCCAGGGTCGGAGGGTTTGAGCTTCAGGGAGTGACTGAATATGCTGAGACTATTTTCCCTGGCATGTCGGAGGCTGAGGGATGACCTTTTAGAGGTTTATAAAATCATGAGGGGCATGGATAGGGTGAATATAGCCAAGGTCTTTTTCCTAGGATAGGAGAGTCCAAAACCAGAGGGCATAGATTTAAAGTGAGAGGGCAAATATATAAAAAGGACCTAAGGGGCAACTTTTCACTTAGAGGGTAGTGCGTGTATGGAATGAACTGCCACAGGAAGTAGTGGAGGCTGGTACAATTATAACATTTAAAAGGCATCTGGATGGATACATCGACAGGAAAGGTTTAGAGGGATATGGACCAAACGCTAGCAAACGGGAATAGATTAATTTGGGATATCTGTTCAGCTTGGATGAGTTGGACCAAAGGGTCTGTTTCCGTGCTGTACAACTCTATGACTCTATGGGGTGAAATAGTCTTTTTCCCATATATTTTAGCAAACCTTTCATATTCTGCAAAGGTCAGCCAAATTTATATCTAGTCCTCTTTGTTCCAATGGAAATAGAGCCAATGTTTCAAGACTTGCCTTGTAGCTATAGGTGTCTCATCCCTGCTATTGTCCTGGTTGATACACTTAGACTAACTTTTTCAAAACAAGTAATACTGGGGGCTGTTTGATCTGAGTCCAACAAGTACGTTATGAAATGGGCTGCTAGCAGCCTCAAATGAAGCAACTTGGAGATTTCCTTAAATATTTAAATCAAGATACTATTCTATCAATTTGTACATAGCAGTAGGCAGAGTGGCGATACCCAGTACTAGATTTGAAGCATTTCTGAAGAAGGTTCCCGACCTGAAATGTCAACTTTCCTGTTCCTCTGATGCTGCCTGTCCTGCTGTGTTCCTCCAGCTCCACACTTTGTTATACCAGATTCAAAGCTTTTGTTTTACAGTCTTGTGGTCTTATTTCTAATCAGTGATTCTTAACGGAACCTCTACAGGCTGCTCTGAAAACAAGGGGAAAGCAAACTTGCAATATTACTGACGTTTGTTGGTCCTATATAAATCTTCCCACCTGCTGCCAGCTGCTCAGCTCTGACCCCCACCCCTGCAATGTCCCCCCATGCGTAAAGATTTAACATCTGCCTTGGCTTTGTAGAAAAGCTGTTGGATTTTCTGTGTCCCTCAATTAATCAGGAGTCTGTCTTCCTTCAATTGCAGCTCATTGAACATTTTCAATTGAGATGCAGCCACAGGAATAGTGGCCCTATCAGCAGTGCTATCAGACTGGTGATACGTTAGTTCTGCCTATTCCCACCCAATGTGTGCTGTAATTTGGTAATTTGCCCCAGTGCCTTTGGGAGATAAGGAAAAATAATTTCTAATTCAAAATGTACTTTGCTGTAGCAAATATACAGTAATTTGGTGATATAATTGTCAATAAACAGCATCCCTTCTATTAAAGTGAATGGGTTTGCACTGAATCATTCCATTTTATATTATTAGGGTGTTATTTTTGGCCAGGTCAGCAAAAAAAAAATAGAATTCCAAGAACCCTCTCAGTGCATGGTGTTTTGCATCTTGAACAGAAATATTGCAGAACTTACATACTTACGGCACTCTGTGAACAGAGGAGCTATATGTGACCAGGGATAGAAACATTGCCGCTTCATACATTTTTAACTTTATCCATCAAATTTTATAAAATAGTGCATTTTAATAGAATAATGTCCAGTTCCATTTCCAATTATAAACACTTAGCACTGAGGGGAATTGTCTTGTACACCCATGACATTGGAAATAGTTTAATATGCAATATATTGTTTTCCCAACTAAGTCAGGAGTCAGAGGCATCTGGGTGGAAATTGTTCTCTTTGACCACTAGGTGCTCCTTTCTCCTTTTTCTTGGCATGAACTGGATGGACTCATTGTTACAATTATCTATGTATGTGACAGACTATAGATGACACTGAATAGGAATAAAACATAAACTAGTTTGTTAGTTAATTGAGCACAATGCCAGTTTAATCTTTCCTTTTAACCCTGTCTGACATCATGACAGAATAAAACAGGAAGAATAGGATATTTATTTAATACATTCACAGGATTTAGGTGCCGCTACCAACATAGGCATTCATTATCAATCCCTGATTGCTCTTGAGAGGGTGGTGGTCAGCTATCTTCTTGAATACAATCGTGTGTCTAGCCATTTAAGAGTGCAACTAGGAATCAGGCATATTACTGTGGATCTGAAGTTAGGCACAGATAACCACCTCTATAAACTGAATTAGTCGTGTTTCTTTTTAGAATAAACTAGTCATTCCATGATTACTACTGCTGATATTAGCTTTTATTCCAGATTTATTAAATCAATGGAATTTAAATTCCTCAGCTGTCTTGATGAGATTTAATTCTATGTCACTGAATGGCAATCCAGACCCTCTGGGATTTCTAATTCAGTAATACAATACAATCATTATGGTGCTGTATCCACTTCGCACATAGTTAGATACACAGTGCACACTGAACGCTAAGCGTGGTTACGTTTTAGATTGTCTCTTTAATTCAAGGTTTAATGAAGGGACATGGAACCTGCTTCTGGTTTTGCCCAATGTTAGGCCTGTGTGGCCTTGTTGTCATGGTGATAGGGGCCCCAGCTGACGTGTCCTTGGCATTTCTTGCCAGGCTTAACATCTGAAAATACTGGACAGAGCGGTTGTCACGGGTAAACTCTCAGGCAGGCTGATTTAAAAAAAATACTGTCTGGACAGACCTAGAAACAGAGAAGGATAGAGAGACAGAGACAGAGAGAGAGAGACGGAAGATGGAACCAGCAACTGCTGAGACAGCAGATACAAAGATTGTTTCCCATATTCCTAAGAATGCAGGTAGGAGCACATTCTATCCTGAGGAAACTGAAGCTGTGGACATTTAGGGACACTGGAAGGTTCGTCCTGGTGAGCTGGAATGAACTTTGCTTTTGAAGTCTGTTTGGGGGATTTTCAGAAGACTGAGGGAAATGATTTTCCATTCATTGTGAAAGGAAGAAGTGAGTCTATTAGAAGCTGGAAGGAACTTTGCACCAGTTCCTGTAAAAACTGCAACTTTTCAGAGAGTGCACTGTAACGTAGAAGTGCAGTGTAGAGGATTAGCTGTTTGTAGTTTAGAATGTTGGTTGCCAGTAAATAATGTTCAGTCAGAGTTGATACAACCATATGAAATAGGAGCAGAAGTGGCCATGTGGCCTTTTGAGCCTGGTTCACTTTCCAATAAAATAGTGGCCGATCTATTTCTGTTTTGAATTCCATATTCCCATCTACCTCGAGTACCTTTGATTTCGTTGTCTAACAAGAATCTATCTACTAAATAAAAACCGAAAGAACTGCGGATGCTATAAATC
>NC_063342.1:23442834-23502806 GCF_021869965.1 Rhincodon typus
GCTGTGTTCATCCAGCCCTGCATCTTGTTGTTCCATATACATCCAGGATGTTTAAAGACCAGTTCCTTTACCTGGTCCTTGGTGAGGAACAATGTGTCAGATATCTTTGCTTTGCTAAGGATCCCCTCACTGGAACCTACCACCTATTGCAACCACAATTGCAGTCCCAGAGCAGTGCAAGGATGGCATTGCCAGTGACTGTGAAGGTGACTGTCATCATGAATTTATATAACAATTGTTGCTACTGGCTACTTTCAGATGGAACGAGGTGCATTTGCAACATTTTCCAATTTATAGTTGACTATCTCATAACTGAGATCATTAAGGCTTAATATTTTAAGAAAGCTGAATATATTCCATTTTCTCATGCCAGAAAATAACATTCAAAGTGAACATTGTGATAATTGCAGGATTGCCCATTTTTCACAGTCCCAATGACTGTATACATGTCATTTTTTAAAAATACATATCAATGCTGTAGGAAGTACAGCTGAAAGGGATAAGACCGTATCTCATACTGGTTTGAGACTCTTGCTTGCTAGCTCACACTGTCATCTTTCAAACTGCATCAAATTTACCAAATCAGCAATAAGTATTTTAGTAAAAAGGAAACGCATAACTGCATTGGTTAAGGTTCATCAATGAATACTTTTCTTTTCATACATTTATTTGACTATGGATAAATCTATTTATTGCTTCCTGGGGATATCTGTTTGTTCATCCCCTTAGTGAGCTGGAATACACTCTCTTTTACTACTCTCTTGTTTCTGTTCAGATTCTCCTATTTCCCTGTTGAGCAGTCCCAAATACTCCAGCAAACACACAGAGCCTGTAAAATGCCATGGATGGCATACAGATAGAGTAAACTCTGCAATAAAAAGAGAACATGCTGGGGAAATTCATCAGATCTGACAGCATCTGTGGAAAAACATTTCAAGACCTATATGACTCTTGTTCAGAACCTGAAAGAAACATAGATACCTAGAAAATAGGAACAGGAAGAAGCCATTCAGCCCTTCCAGTCTGCACTCAATATGAGCATGGTCATCACCCTCCTCATGACCTGTTTCTGCTTTTACCCCATACTTTCTAAAAGAAACTCTGAAGAAGTCATATCAGTCTTGAAACCTTAACTGTTTCTCTCTTGCCTGATGCTTCTAGATACATGAGATTTTTGTTTTTTTTTCAGAATTCCAGCATCTGCAGATTTTTGCTTTGATTTGAGTAAACTTGGAATCTCATTGTCTCACAAAGAAGCAGAATCAGCGAGATAGAATTTTTTTACTCATTTTTCACTTACCAAGTTTGCAATGGAATGACTTGCATTCAAGCTGCTCATGTGTTGATCTAAGTCTTAAGTGATTGGAGATGTATTCTTTGGCATTGCAGATGGTAGCCTAAAGCAAGCCACTGAAGTGGTGAAGGATGTCTGTTAAACTTGGTACCAGTAACTGAGGTTATTTTATTCAGCTGACACAGATTCACAGATAACAGATGAGATAGGAACTTCACATGATGAAATGGCTATGTAGGGAATAGGAAAATGCAACAGCAGGGTGACTGATTCTTGTTTTCTTTTCTTACAACATAGAAATTGTAGCACAAAAAAGGCCATTCAGCCTGAGTAATCTCTGTCAAAGTTTATACTACATGTGTGTCCTTCCAGCCTATTTCAACTACCTGTATCAAATAAAGTATTCTCTCCATACCCGTCTCCTTGGGTAGAAGGCTATTAAGGTCCTTTAAAGTTCTTTTAAAGTCTGTTATAAGAGACCACCTGGAATTTTCTAGTTGAGAGGGCTCTTGTGACACAATGGTAACATCCCCACCTCTGGATCAGAAAGTGTGTGATAGTAACTCTGAACAGGTTGATTAGAAGATTTAAAAAGAGAATTGATTTCTGGGCTCACTGAGGCAATGAGGGACACAACCAATTGTCTGAAAGTAATAAGACCCAGAGACCAATGCTCCAGGCAGACTGAGGCAGTCCTTGCCTGCCTGACTTAAGTTGCAGCTTCAGTCTACACTGTAGAGGAGCACCTCTTGCACAATGCTGACCTATTTTTTAAGGACATTCTTTAATTGAAAACTGATAAAGGTAGTGAAAGGGAATCTCTACTTTGAGGGTCTCGCTCTTACGTCCCTTAAAAAGGCAGCCTACTGTTTCTTCAATAGCACTCTAACTTTGCGAGCCTTAATTAGATGATAAGCCTGTTCTCTGGACAGACTAATTAGTCAATTTGTGGAAAAAGTGCTGTTCAGTAATTATGGCCCCCACAGTGTAGTCTTCTGGCCCCCATTTGACCCTGATCTCAGGATCCCGAAGGAGATTACCTGTTCTGGTATCATCCTGGTAAAGCTTTTCAAATGCTTGTTGGTACTGACATAAGATTGTTATGTAGGCAAACCCTTAGCTTGTCACATTGGAAGCTTATCCTGCAGAAATGAGTCGATAAGCAATTGAGCCAAATGGAAACTATCTGGGAGTCCATGTCAGGAATTAACATTCTACTGCTTTGTATATTTAGGTGTTAATGAGCTGTTTGGTTCTCCCTCTAGCATCCTGACCTTTATTAACAAGATTTTTGTGGAATGGAAGCATTTTACTAAACTTATAAATTCCACAGAAACAGAAGGAAAATTTCCTCTGTGCACTGGCTGTGGCAAAATTGTATATTCATAAGTTCATAAGTAAATTTACATTTATAAATTTGTTTATAAATGTAAAACAAAGTAAGGGTTCCTCCACTCTGCATCTCCCCATAAAACAAATGGATAGAAATTACCTCAATACTAAATATTTAAATATTGAATAAATATTACTGATAGGTACGTAGAAATTCTTACTTTTAGTTTGTTATTGGGCTAGATCAAACAAAAATGAAATCAGCTCTCAGCTGTCCATCACATCACTTTTCAATGTTTGTTTTACCTGAACTCTCCCATTTAATACCTAATGCAAAACTTCATTTAAGATTAAGTTAAAAATAAGTTCAGAAAATTCAGATTTCACAGCAAGCAATAGCGCAATACTGGTGTGAGATAAGTCGCAGTGATTCAAAGCTGTTAATCTCTGTAATCATCGGTTTATCTGCTGGAATCGGACAAAAGAAAACAAAGCTTTCTCGTATAATGTTTCTCGTCTAATCTTTAATACTCTTCCTGGAGTGTAAACAGGGCAATAGTCTCCATAGAATGTTTAACAAAGGACAGAGTCTGGAAGAAACCATCTATTCAATGGCTCACGTGAGAAATGTTGAGTAAATTACAGCGGAGTGTTGATCCATGAATTAAAATTAATTGCTCCGATTCCAATTGTAACCAGCTCAACAGCTCATTTTCAGTTGGAGCGAGAACCACCTGCTCCCCT
Source organism: Rhincodon typus (assembly GCF_021869965.1). Lineage (NCBI taxonomy): Eukaryota > Metazoa > Chordata > Chondrichthyes > Orectolobiformes > Rhincodontidae > Rhincodon > Rhincodon typus. The sequence goes on from NC_063342.1 coordinate 23,446,205, forward strand.
CTGCTCCAGGAAACACCTTCCGTGTGGCTCATGGATGCAAATTCAGTTCAGCCGCTCAAGCCACATCCCTTTAAAGTTCAAAAGCTTTGGATGTGGAGAAAAGCGAGAGAAAAGAAATGAAATGAAGCACGGTTCTTTGTGAAATCAAGATAGGAGTAGCCCGTTGTAAAGTTACAAGATTGCCTTGACTTCAAACTGATTTGACAGCTGATGCGATCAAGCCTGCAACTGCAAATAACACTCTGACTGTGTGATTATTTTACTTGCTTTTATTTCTCGTTATTGCTAACTCGTGACCCAGATTTCACTTAGTTCCCATGACTATGATTTTCTCATTGTACAAGCACCTTATGCCTTTTTAGCTGGTTACCCTTGACTCATTATTTGGCTTTTATCGTTTCCCAGCTCTCTCAGGTATGTTTCCAATAGGTGGAGACAAGTAAATGTGATAGGGGACGAAGCCCACTACCTCCCTGCCCACTCCTGACCCCATGTCTTTAATATGGAAATGAGTGGGTGCCAAAATTGTCAGCCTGCCTACCACTTTTAAAACATTACCTAATGGGCAGTTGAGCTTTCAAGTCATTGATCAAAGTAATAAGTTGTACACACTGTAAAACAGTCAACACAAATATGCAAGTAAAACTCAAAAGATAATTTTCTTACTTTACAAACAACCTGTCCAGAGATGCTATGACACACTTCTGCTGCAGGTAGGACTTGTACCCAGTAGGACTTGACCTTCTGGAGTAGAGATAGGGACTCATCAATTGTACCATCAGAGTCCTCTAGAAGTCCATTCTTAAAACAACTTTGTGAAAAAGACAGGTAGACTGGGGACAGTGTTGTCTATTTTGTGGGGGTGTCTATGCCCATTGGGCATTCCTCCCCTAATGGCTTACTAGCCTCCCTTTGTTCCTCCTTGCCCTGCCTTTAAAACCCTCCCACCAGCTTCCTCAACCATCCTGCTCAGTTTCCCTGATTCCATCTTACTGTAATAGCCCTGGACGGACCTTAGTCCTGATTGTCCAAGATACACTGCTGTCCTTTGGCAGTTTCATTGAAGTCACAGCAGTGTCTACAACAGACTTTGAGCAGAAGTGGGGCTGTTGGAGCTGCTGACCAAGCTGAATGGCCACAGCTCTTGAGGGTGAGATTTCCTCCTGCTGAAGTTTGGCAGTCTGAAAATCCCTGGTTCAGGGACCCCCAGACTGAGTCATGTGGCAGGGCAGCTATATTGGCCATATTTCAACAGAATGTGAGCCCTTTATGAATTTGTGATAAAATCAAAGCTGAGCATAGGCAACATGGTAGTATGTTTAATTTTTCCCTTAGTGTTTCACATGACCAACTAAAACATTTATTGGCTGAATAATGTAGAAATTGCCTGATCTCTACACAATTCATGTCCCTTCATTTTTCTACAGATTACATTTACATTGATTTTTCAAACATACACTTTCTTTCACCCATTGACGCTTTGCCTCATTGTAGTTTCTTCTCTGTCAAATTAGCATGGGAGGAATCTTTTCTGTTTTTGTGGGACATCAATGTTATTCTAATTGTTTAATGGATGGAGCATTAACTCCAACATTTCACTCACTGAAACTTAACAGTACAGTGTGTGCCAGAGAAGGCAAGACTGCACCAATTAGTGGCTATGGATAATGCTTGTCATCCAGTTGGTGGGGTTTTGAGCAATGCCATATCCACTATCCTACTTTCTACAACGGCCACAGCAGCTTTCTTCTATTTGATGGTCAACCAGCAGGCTGAGGTTAGGCCCAATGGCCTTGGAGAGCATTGGGCATTGTCCCTAGCTGGATGAAGCACTGCTTCACTGCTGTTCGCAGGAAGGAAGTCATTCACCTCCAGGCTTGGCCTTCTTGATAAAGCCTTGGAGGTGGATTGATGCTAGCAAACCAGTACACCAGCCAGCAACTCAACATTCTGAGCCTGTCTGTTTCTGATCCTGCTTCCATTGGTGTTCAAAAATACTGACCCACCAATTTACTGCTCATGTCTTAAGTCATACCAAGTTTTATTCCTCTATCACCCCTATGCTCACTGATTTAGGTTGCCTCTCAGTCAAGTCAATTGTTCACTTTAAAATTCTTATCCTTCTTTTTAAAATCCTCCATCGCCTCTCCTCTCCCTGTCTCTTTAACCTCCTCCAACCAATACCTCTGAGGCATCTGGACTCATTCAGATGTGGCCCCAGACAATTCTGATTTTAATTGCTCTATTGTCGATGTCTGTGTCATCAACTGCCTTAGTCCTAATTCCTTCCCAAAACCTTTCTACCTCTCAACATCACATTATCCCTTCAAGATATTCCTTACAGTTTACTACTTTGACTAAACCTTTGATCACCTGACCTAATATCTCCATATGTGATTGGCTGTCACATTTTGTATTATAATGCTCTTGTTAAGCGCCTTGAGACATCCTATACTTTTAATAACATTCTGGTATCTTGATCACTTTTAACCCATGGCCAGATAAATAAAGTTTATTAATTTTACTTACATTTGGAGAAGAATGGACTTATTAAGGATAGTTAGGATGGCTTTTTGTGAGGGAAATCTTGACTCACTAACTTGGTTGAGGAAGTGATGAAGATGAATGATGAGGATAAGGCAGTGAATGTTATCTACATGGACTTCAATAAAACATTTGACAAGGTCCCTCATGGTAGGCTGGTCCAGAAGATTAAGTCACATGGAATCCATTGTGGGTTGGTAAGTTGGATAAAAAATTGGCTTAGTCATAGAAGACAGAGGGTAGTTGTGCAGGGGTGTTTTTCTTACTGAAGGTTTGTGATAAGTGGTATTCAGCAAGGATCAATGTTGGGCTTCTGATTTTTGTAATTTATATTGATGATTTGGATGAAAATGTGGGTGGTCTGATGAATGGTCTGATACATTTACAGACGATATGAGAATTGGTGGAGTTGTGGATAGTGAGCAAGGTTATCAAAGAATACAGCAGGATGTAGATCAGGTGGAAGGTTGGGCTGAGAAATGGCAGATGGAGTTTAATCTGGACAAGTGTGAAGTGATGCATTTTGAAGGTCAAATGTGAGATGAAAGTATATTGTGAAGGGCAGGACCCTTAAGAGCATGAATATACAGAGGGATGTTGGTGTCCAAGTTCATAGCTCTCTGAAAGTGGCAACAGAAGTGGTTAAGGTGCTAAAGAAGATGTACAGGATGTTTGCTTTCATTGGTTAAGGCATTGAGTATAAACGTTGGCAAGCAATGTTGCAGTGTGTAAAACTTTAGTTCAAACACATTTGGAATATTGTGTGCAGTTCTGTTCACCACACTATATAGAGCCATTGAGACATACAGTGCAGAAACTGACCCTTTGGTCCAATTTATCCATGCCGACCAGATATTCTAAGTTAAACAAGTCCCATTTTCAGCATTTGGCCCATATCCGTCTAAAACCTTCCTATTCATATACCCATCCAGATGCCTTTTTGATGTTGCAACTGTACCAGCCTCCACCACTTCATCTAGCAGTTCATTCCATACATGCGCCACCCTCTGCATGAAAAAGTTGACCCTTAGGTCCCTTTTAAGTCTTTCCCCTCTGACTTTAAACCTATACCCTCTAGGTTTGGACTTCTCTACCCTAGGGAAAGTCCTTGACTATTCACTCTATCCACGTTCCTTTTGATTTTATATACTTCAATAAGGTCACCTTTCAGCCTGCGATGCTCCAGGAAAAATAACCCCAGCCTATTCAGCCTCTCCCTATAGCTCAAACCCTCCTACCCTGGCAACATCCTTGTAAATCTTTATGAAGAACGTTCAGGCTTTGGAGAGGGTGCAAAAGAGGTTTACCTGGATAGGTTGCCTGGGTTAGAGTATATTAGATATAAGGAGAGGTTGGATGAACTTGGATTGTTTTCTCTAGAATATCGGAGACTGAGGGGCAACATGATAGAAGTATATAAAATTATGAGAGACATAGATAGGGTGGATAGTCAGAGTTACATTCCCCAGGATGGAAATAGCAAAGGTTTAAGGTGAGATGGGGCTAGTTTAAAGTAGATGCGTGAGGCAAGTTTTTTTATGCAGAGGGTGATTGGTGCCTGGAACATGCTGCCGGGGAGGATAGGAGTATATAAGATAGCAATGTTTAAGAGGCATTTAGCCAGACACATGAACAGGCAGGGAATAAGAGAAATATGGACAATATACAAGCAGATGAAATTAGTTTAGAATGGCATCATGGTGGGCTAAATGGCCTGTACCTATGCTATACTGTTCTATGTTCTAATAGTGAAATGGGAACATTACTGGCAATAACATCTATTTGTTTTAGAAGATGGTTGAAAATAGGAACTTCGCATTATGCCAATTTCTATCAAAAAGTAAACAAAGTAATAGTGAAAATAGGAACAAAAACAGAAATTACTAGGGAAACCCATCCGATCTGGCAGCATCTGTGGAGAGAGAGCAAAGTTAACGTTTCAAGCTTGGTGATCAATGTTTCAGATCTTGGGCTTCCGCAGTTCTTTGTTTTATTTTACTGAAAATAGGAGACAGGAAGACAGAACAAATTAACTCATGACTAATTGACATCAAACATCTCCAATAAAATCATGTGTTTTGACCTTTCCTCAAAATTACGTTTGATTACACATGGTATATTTAAACCAAAGTTAATTTTCACAAACATTTTCCCATATTTCACTGTGATTAGTAATCCCATAGTAAATGATCCACTTGGAAAAAATGACTACGATAAAATTTAATTTCGTGTTATGCTTGAAACTGAAATAATCATGACTAAAGCTCAAAACTTGAAGTCTACCCAAAATCAATTACTAGAATATGAAAGGAGAGCTGTTCAAGGTTCATTGAGTAAATAGGCTACAAGGTATGGTGGTAAGTAAACAATGAAGAGTTTTTTAAAATAAATAATTCAAAATGTTCGAGAAAAATCATTCTACTAAAACCAAAAGCTCAGCAAGAAATATCCTAATTTAGGAGGTTAGTATTAGATTAAAAGAAGGAGTTTATAATGTTGCACAGCATAATAATATGCCAGAGGATTGGGAGAGTTTAAGAAATCACCAAAAGTTGACCAAAAATTTGATATAAAGGGAAAGTAATAGAATAAGGGTAAACCAGCCAGGAATATAAAAACAGATTGCAAGATTTCTTACAAATATATATAAAGGAGAGAGGGAAGTGATTGTAATAAGGTTCGCCAAGTTTGTCTTGCTGTCAGTAGTTCTCAGACAAGAGACTACACATTCTTGCCGTGTGCAACATCAATCTCATAACTGCACCATGTACTGGCAGTTTACATGGCAAACACAGTTTAAGCAAGCATGCTATGCCTCAGAGTCTTAGGGGAATAGTCTTCGACAAAGTCAATGGACGAACCTGGCAGTCAGGGGGTTCTGGTACAAAGTTACAGTCAGCCTCTGATACCAGTCCAAAGGTTTGGCCATGGTCAGGCACCTGGTTTGGGTGTTCTCTGTTAGAGGTCTGTGTCTCCACCACCTGGGGACTGAGTCATGGTCAATGTCAGAGACAAGGGGACTACTGTTATGGAAGGAGACACGGAACCTTGTTATGAGGACTGGGTGCTGCTTGCTTGTGAGGAAGGGGCACCTGGAGTGGACACCAGGATCCTTGTCCTCCTCTCACCATGCTGCTGGCCAAGAGGCCTGATGGCTGAGGCAATGGAATGCAGGTTTGTGTGTGTGTATGTAGCAGACCCTGAGGGTCATGGTTCTCCCTGGTAGTTACTGCAGGCAGACAAAAGATCACATGCCAGAGACAGCTTGGTTTCCATTGCCTAGTTGCAGCCTCTGGGCATACAGGGTTGCACATAACTGACTACTACTCTGATAAAGTCCCTGATTACTGACACCACAGGGTCCTCTCCTGCCTGGTGCTGAACAGGAGCTTGGTGTCCACCAGCCCTCTGAGTGTCAGGGGCCAGCAGCATTTTGTTCTCAGCCAGTTGTGGAGCTGTGACAGTAAAGTAATCACTGTGAAGTGATCCCAAACTTTCTAAATGTGATTTCCCCATTAAGATGTCAGTACCTAAGCTGGTGGAAGAGGCAGAAGACAACCTTTCCAATGCTGCTTCTGAGACCTCAGATCTCTCATTCTCAGAGGTCAAGGAGTGTCTTCTGGCAGAGCAGGGGGGTAAAGAGGCATCTGGCTGGTATTTGCAAACCACGAGAGAGAGAGAGAGAGAGATGGCCAATGGTTAGAAGTGAGACCGACATTGGATTAATGTGAAAGTTACAGTGAAATTAAAAGTGAAATTACTCAGTGGGGAGGGACATGGCTGTCTCGAGCTCTCTACAAGAGTGGTCTCAGTCTTCTTTTGCAAAGGACAGGTTTCTCTCCTCATTGTTGGTGAGGAGCTTAATGATGGGAAATCTTCCAATTGTCTTGGATCTTTCTCCCTTGTTATGGCTGTTTTCTCCTGGAGTGGATGAAACGGAGGGACTGAATGAGATGAAAATAGGTGACATAGCTGTTAGTGCAGGCACAGTTGAGGGAAGAGTGGTGAGCAGTCCTGGCTGAGTGGTTAGGCAGTGTAGAGGTCATGCAGGGTTAGTGGTGTGGGTATTTGGAGCAGGGAGGGTAATGAGAGTGGGTGAAGGAAGGTGTTGCATGCAGTACTGAGAGAGTTAGAGCATGAAACCTGGTGAGAGGTGGGTGCAGTAGGAGAGAGAGAGAATGAGTGTGAGGTAGCAGAGAGAAGAGGGTGACCCTAACGTTGGAGGATTAGAGATTGTCATTGGTCTTCTTATGGCGCTGCTGGTCATTCCTCTGCACTGACCCACGTGGCGATCTCTGATTTGTGCTGCTGGGATCAGTGGTGTCATGGCCTCCTCTGTCAATCCTCTGGGAAAGGACACCCCTCATTTGCACTGTTCGGTCTACATGGAGATCCAGGTCTTGTTGGAGAATCATGGCACCACTTCATTCTTCTCCAAGATCTTCCAGATGACTATCCCTCAGGGACAGGGAAACGATAGAATGCCAGTGCGGTTTTATGCTCTTTGACCTTTTAAATATGGTGCAGGAATCAGGGTCTTTTAGCCAATATGATTTTCATGGAATCCCTACAGTGTGGAAGCAGGCCATTTGGCCCATCGGGTCCACGCCAACCCTCTAAAGAGCATCCCACTCAGACCCACCTTCTACCCTATCCCTGCATTTCCCACCCTGGACACTCTGGGACAATTTAGCATGACCAATCCACCCTAACCTGCACATCTTTGGACTATGGGAGAAAACCGGAGCACCTGGAGGAAACCCACGTAGACATGAGGAGAACGTGCAGACTCCACACAGACAGTCGCCCAAGGGTGGAATCGAACCCGGGTCCCTGATGCTGTGAGGCAGCAGTGTTAACCACTGTGCCACCATAATAATATGCCATTCTGGGAACAGTGAGTGGTGCAATGAGGCTAGAATGACGCAAGATGGGCACTCTTGCAGTATTGTATTAGTTAATGAGATGGGTTTGGTAAGACACCGTGAGAGATCTTCCTTGACCTCATGGTGAAAAACCGTCCAAGAAACTCAATGAAACTGACACTTAGCCAAAAAAAGTAAGATGTAGCCCTTATGTCTATCTTCACAATAGATAAGACAAATTACATATCAAACACAAAGTGTAAGTTTATTGGAGACAACAAGGTGCAAGGCTGGATGAACACAGCAGGCCAAGCAGCGTCATAGGAGCAGAAAGGCTGACGTTTCGGGCCTAGACTCTTCATCAGAAAAGGGGGAGGGGAAGGGGGTTCTGAAATAAATAGGGAGAGAGTGGGAGGCAGATAGAAGAGGGATAGAGGAGAGGATAGGTGGAGAGGAAACAAACAGGTCGAAGAGGCGGGGATGGAGCCAGTAAAGGTGAGTGTAGGTAGGGAGTTAGGAAGGGGATAGGTCAGTCCAGGGAGGACGGACAGGTCAAGGGGCGGGATGAGGTTTGTCGGTAGGAGATGGAGGTGCGGCTTGAGGTGGGAGGAGGGGATAGGTGGGAGGAAGAACAGGTTAGGGAGGCAGGGACGAGCTGGACTGGTTTTGGGATGCGGTAGCGGGAGGGGAGATTTTGAAGCTTGTGAAATCCACATTGATACCATTGGGCTGCAGGGTTCCCAAGCGGAAAATGAGTTGCTGTTCCTGCAACCTTCGGGTGGCATCGTTGTGTTTGTTAAGAGGCAATAGTTCAGATATGATGCATTAGTTAATTAGATGAAGAACGTCTACAACCTTGACAATTAGGAATAGTTCACTCATAACAGAGGATAAATAGGTTATTGACCGGCCATGTTTTGGTTTCCTTAAGGTTACAGCAGCAGCATTCTGCTGTCGAGCCAAGATATTAGGGAACTCTTCCCTGGTTCTTCTACTTCTTCCTCTGGTCCATCTTCCATCTACAGAAGACAAGTAACCAATGAGGACTGCCCTCTGCCGCTGAGCACTTGTTGGTATACCTTATTTCTGAGACTGGTAGCTGATGCCATCTCAATCAATTGTCTGAATCACCTTGGCCAATGACTATGGGACAGCTATCCACGATGTTTGATGACTGTTGTCCCCTTGCCCACCTCCATTTGTAAGTTAGTTTTCATTCTTTCTCAGAATAGAACCTTCTTATCTTTGAACACATTTCACTCATAATAGTGTAGTGTGGCACCCAATAAATCTTTTGTTTGTGCTGGTGGAAGGCTGGTTTCTGCTGTAATACAGTTAAATGATGTCTTGAGCCACACAGAAAGTACTTAGTACAGAATGTTAAAAGTGCACATTTTTAAAGGGGACCCCAATTTCCAATGTAGTCCATTCAAGGAAGGAAAGAGAAAAATACAGAACTATAGGCCAGTCACCTTAATATCAATAATGCAGTTATTATTCAGGAAGTTTTAATAAAGTACTTAGTAAATCATTGTATGAACAGAGTAAGCACGGTCTTATGAAATGGAATTTGTGTTTGAAAACATCATTCCAGTTTTTTGAGCATGTAATTAGTAGGATTGTTAATGAGGAACCAGTAGATGTAGTGTAATGGAATCTCTGAGAAATTTTTGGTAAGGTGACAAAGGAAAGTTTATTGTGGAAGATTATTAAGTTGAGGATAATGTAGATGGAAGGTCTAACACACAGGAAGTAAAATTAGTGATAGATCAATTTCACGTTTTCAGGCTGTAACGAATGGCATGCGACACAGATTAGTGGTGTAGCCTCAATTATTTTTAATCTATTCTTATGACTTAACGTCTGAGTGCAATCTATCTAAATTTTCTGACTATGTAAATGTAAGCTGTAAGGAAGATACAAAGTAGATGTAAGGAGTGCTAGCCTAAATGAATAAGCAACAAGTTGGTCAATAAAGGAAAGTATGATGTTATTCACTTTGGTCAACAAAACAGTTTTTTAAAAGTGTCAGACTTCTAAATATTTATGCTCAAGAGACTTGGGTTTATTCATACAGGAATACAGTAGACTAGGATATAGATACAGCAAGCAATTAGAAGGGAAAATTACATGTTAGCCTTGGAAGAGGATTAGAGTATAAGAATAAGGAAGTCTTGCCATAATGGTACATGGCTTTTGTGAGATCACACCTGGAGTACTATGCGCTGTTTCGATATCCACATTTAAGGAAGGATGTACTGGTATTGGAGTAGGTACATCAAATATTCACTGAATTTGTTCCTGGGATGAAACGTTTGTCCTGTGATTACATTCTCTAGAATATAGAAGAATGAGAAATGATCTAATTGAAACCTGAAAGACTCTGAACAATTGTTGGGATAGAAATGGAGCAGTTGGATCCCTTCACTGAGGAATTTAGAACATGATAGCAAGGTCTCAAGGGATCAGTCTATTTAGACAGGGATAAGGAAAGACTTCTTCATTTACCAGGTTATGAATCTTTGGAATTCTGTACCCCATAGAGTTGTGGATGCTCTACTATTAACCATATTCAAGGCTGAGATGCATAGATACTTGGTTTCTAGAAATACTGGAAGCAGGCAGAAAACTGAAGTTATGGCCAAAATTGGATTGAATGTCAGAGGACAGGCTCAGGGGGCCTATTTCTGTTTCTAGTTCTAAGGTCATTTTCTTTTGTTGTCACATAATGTTCTGGAAGATTTAGAGTTTCAACAGATCTGATGCCAAAGTTATAGAAGACAGCAGGAATTTGACCCCAATATGCTTATTAAATATAGCTCTGCTCAGTTACTCTTGGATGCTTGTGTTTCTGATGAACGGTGGTATGTTGACTTAACAAACTTTGGGAGGAAAGTAAATATAACATAAATCATTAGAATATAATCTTAGATTGGATAGGCTTCAAGATAGGGTTAGCAATGTTGGTGGCCAAAACCACAGAGCAATATATGAAATAGATGGAATTCTGTGATGTAGTAATTACATTGCCATTGGCTACGGAAGGCAAAAGGTTATGTCTTCTGCACCCAGCTGAGGTTTGCAGAATTTGGAACAGAACCTAGTTGCCTAGGTATTCATCTCTTCTTTCTCACAGAAATAATAATTTCTGATTCTACCTTAAATGATTTACACACACACCCACCCAGCATTAAAACAGTAATGTTGCTGGAAGACTTGAAACTTTAGTTGTGAGTTTTCCTCTTTGTCCAGTTGATGAAGCAAAAATAGATGAGAAGGCCTATTGAGATAAGGAATCTGGAAAAGGATATAGATAGGGTGAATGAGTGGGAAAAATTCTTGACAGATGGAGTTTAAAGTAGAAAAGAGGGAGGCCAAGCACTTTGGTAGAAGAATCAAAAGGCAGATTATCATATAAGTAGAGAGAGTCTCCAAGAAAGGGCAACAAAGACGGATCTGGGTTTTCGTGTGCATGAATCGCAAGGAGTTAAGAAAGCAAGTTGAATTTTGGCCTTTATTGTTCAGCTTTGGAGTTTGAAAATAGAGAAACCCCATTACGACTTAATCGGTGTTAGTAAGACTGAACCTGGAGTATTGTGCACATTTTTGTGCCCATACAGTCACACTTTTGAAAGCTTCTTTTTGACTTGTTACGGATTTTCCTTCAAGTTGGTGTTCTCACACCAAATTACTTCAGTAAAATAATCAGCATCAACCTATTATTCCTCTTTTGATTGCCTTTCATCTATGTTTGTTTTGTAGAGATAAACTAAAGACATTTTGTAAATTTATTCTGTTGACATCCTCTCTTATCACCTCAACTTTGGATGTAGGAATTAAACATGTATCACACAAACAATGAGAATGTTTTGACTTTGATGAAAGTGGATAAGGAAGCTAAGTTCCAATAATGGGGAATGAAAAGTTATTAAAATTCTATCGGTGCAAAGTGCATGGAATGTAACTGAGTAAGATTGACTTTGGAATCCCCAAAAAGGAATATAAAGAATAGAAGGTACAATACTGGAATGAAAGTATTTAACATACTAAATTAATGTGCCTAAATTTTTATCACAGATTGATATATCATAATGTGTGTCAACATGAAAATAGTAGATGGTGTCTATTGTAAAAGAAAGGACCGTTTGTTTGACAAATCAGCCAGAACATTTAATTACTTGTATAGAATCCCTACAGTATGGAAGCAGGCCATTCGGCCCATTGAACCCACACCGACCCTCTGAAGAGCATTGCACCCAGACCCAACCCCCTACCCTATCCCTTTAACCCTGCATTTCCCATGACTAATCCACCTAGTCTGCACATCCTTGGACACTATGGGCAATTTACATGGCCAATCCACCTAACCTGCACATCTTTGGACTGTGGGATGAAATCCAGACAGACATGGGGAGAATGTGCAAACTCCACACAGACATTCACATGAGGGTGGAATCAAACCTGGGTCCCTGGTGCTGTGAAGTAGCAATGCTAACCACTTAGCCACTATGATGAACACTTTGCACTCTTTTAATTGCCTCATCAAAAGTTAACCTTTCCTGGTATTGTATGCTCCCTGTAATTGTTGGCAATTGAAGACAAATGTGAACATAACTAATCAATCTAATGCATATATATACTTTATAAATTTGTGTGCATGTGTGAGTGCATATTTAGATCACTACGACTTGTCCTCTCTTCGTTACACTCCAGCTGTCACTAGAGACCAAAGATTGCTCTTGATTAGTTAACTATTGATTAGCTGTTTGAATTTGACCACCACCTGAACCTGTCAGGAACTCTCAAAATGGTTGACCACTTTGTGGATGCTTTCTCTTCAGTTTGGGCAGTCTTGGCAAGAGATTCATACGAGTCACTCGGGCTGTTGCGTTTACTTAATGAAGTTCTAGGCCATCATTGCAGCATTTCCTTTACCCTTCTGGTAACTATTTGCTGTGATGAAGTTCAGATTAAAGAGAGTGCTTTGGAAAACTTGTGTCAGGCATGTGAATGATGTGGCCTGCCCGGTGGAGTTGATTAACCATAACCAGTGCCTTGATGATGGGTTGCTGGCCTGAGAGAGGACACTGATATCGTAGTGCCTATCCATCCATTACTTGACATCATCACTCTCCTCTGGAAGCAGGAGAGCACACCAGAGAATCAACCAGAGGCATAATTGAATCTTATAATCTTAAGTGAATTATAGGACTGTTTACTCAATGAAAAAGTTAAAGGCATGTTATCATCTATCAAGAGATTTCAGGTTTTGTTTTATGAGCCATGTAATTTTTACCCTCTAATATTATATAACTGTATGAACAATATAGGAGAGTTGATTAAAATTACAGTCTGGATTCACATGAGTAATTCTGCCAAAATGTTTAATTTTATCATAAATTAAGGCGTGTTATTTTATGAATTTTTGAAACTGATAATTTCACAGGAGGAAAGACTAAGGAGAAAATTCGTTCTTTTGTTAAAAAAGAGTAGCTATTACTTTTTTTCAAAAAAATGAAAGACCTAAGTCATACCACTTCAACCATTCAGGTGAATTTCTAATGGTTTTCACTGAGGCTGACTGGAAAAAAAATCACTTGGTAACAACTGAAACTTGACCTTTTGCATGAAATGTTTGGGATAGCATTGTCTCAGACCTGACCTCTTCTGTAACCATATACGCTGAACTAGATGACAACACATGATTCACTGATAATGACAAAGTAACATTTATTATAAAGCAAAAATCCAAAGAAAAATAGATTACAGAACAGAAGTTAAAAGTAGAATCCTTAATTTTCAAAGGCTCACTGAAACTATTCTATTTGAACTAAGGCAGCAAAGACCATTTTCTGAAGAAGGGTCTAGGCCCGAAACTTCAGCTTTCCTGCTCCTCTGATGCTGCTTGGCCTGCTGTGTTCATCCAGCTCTACATCTTGTTATCTCAGATTTTCCAGCATCTGCAGTTCCTACTATCTCTGCAGCAAAGACCATGTTTGCTTTTCAGCTGTGATGAAGAGACATCTAAACTTGAAACATTAGCTTGCTCTCTCTATACAGATGCTGACTGACCTGCTGTGATTTCCAGCATCTTTTGTTTGCAGTACACCATTTGTGGTTTTCTGAGTGGAAATGCATGCCTTCTGTGCTTCCCCTCCGCTGTCACCTGCACTTACAATGGAATAGTGTGAAGTCAACTGAAGGACTAGGAAAAAATGTTCATATTTATCTATAAATTCAAGCAGCTTCTGGCTACACTGCTGTCTCTCAAAATAGATCTCAACACTATGAGGGCATTTGATTTGCACTTATTCAAAGCAAAACAAAATTGCTCAAAGCCTCTTAGCCAGACCTGTGGTCAGAGCACAGAATTGGGCTGCATCCCAATCTTGTTTATTTCTGCTCTATGTAAATATCAGCTTACATAGGAAACCCAATGAACCAAAACCATTACAGCCTACACACCATGCATCTTAGTCCCCTTTGAATCAGCAGAAATCTCCATATTGTAAGACCATTTGGCTCCAAATACAGTGTACTAAATTGTTCTGTGTAAATAGTACAATTATAAAGCGGAAAGAATGAATCAAAAAACAAATACCAAATAGACTTAACTATATGCCATCTGTTCCCAAACAACAAGGGTTCCAAAATTTTAAGCAGTCCTTTTCAATAATGTTTGACTAGAAACAGCTTAATCTCAGATGTGGAACTAATGTGCTTCTATTCACCCCCGATTGACATAATGACACTGAAAAATAAGATGGTAAAGAGTGTGCCAGACTTGTATATCTCTTTTGCTTTGATGTCCAATCTCATATAAAGGAAGATCAAAAGACATCCTTCAGAATTAAACAAAAATTCTAATAAAAATTGATTTTGAAGAATCAGTGAGCCATCAGAGATAACAGCGGACTTTCTAAGCAGAAGACCCCCGATGGCATAGCAATAACAGTTAGCTTATGTCCATTAGTTTGCATTTGGACTTGAACTACCAGAATGAAAGATGTGTTGTTCAGTAAAGAACAGTTAGCAGAGTTAAAAGGGCTACTGCGCATAAAATCAAATAACCCAATGCACACTTTGCTGATGTTAGTGAGTGCATGCTGTGCACGCCAGAAACTCAATGAATGGAAAATCATGGGCAGCTTGTGCAAGTTTTCTTTTGCCATACATATCTGGTATGTGACACTTCATGTCAGTAGGGCATACTTTCGAAGTTGACCCTCTCATGCTTTCCTGAGACAGGCAATAGCGAATCTCTGTTGGACTATAACCTTTACTTAAGTAAACCTTATAGAGCCATATGGTTTTATATTGCATGGATAACTAATAAGATTATATTGAATAAAAAATGTGGCATTTTCCTTGCTTTCCATGCTAGATCCTCATAACTGATTCAAATACAGTGTTCTGATGTAATCTGTTCGAGCTAATAACATTACACATTTATATAGTATTTTGGTGCAATAGGATATCATCTGAAAAAAAATACAGTGCATCATTTGAGGTTATGGGATAACCTATTTTTAAAAGACTGTATAAAATAATGGGTGGGATTTACCTCTGTCGAAAAGTTAACATGAAGTTCTGTCAGACTTCCCGATGCCAACAAAAGTTCCAAGAACAGCCTTAATTATATCATCTTAAATTTGGTTTTTACTCTGAGTTTGGGAGTGGAGTAGTACGGACTAGATGGCTGGATCAAACTAAAACTGCTACAATATTTTGTAGATCGTGTTTGAATGGTAACAAAAATGAAGCAAGTTGGATTGCAAATTGGAAAAAGTAGCTGAAGATCTAATCTGCACTCAACAGCTCACACTCATCTTTACTCAATGCCCTTTCTCAGATTCAGTTATGTCTTACATTGTTCTTCCCCAGATGGGATTTGATGCCTATTTTAGACCCTATTTATAGAGAGATAGATATGTTAAATAGTGAATTAATCTATTGTTGTATTTACTGACCATTCCTCTAGATGTTTTTTTGGGCAACATAAAGTGTACATTGGTTTTCCTATAAATTAAGATACATAACATTGCAAATAATCTTTTCATGATTGGAATATTCAGTATTTGTAAATTCTAACTGTGCAGCTTCAAATGTTTTGAATATTATTGTAACATTTGAACAAATTGATGTATTCTGAATCTGAATTTGGATTGCAAAATTTCAATTTTGAATCCAAGTTCAATCTGAGGAAATATGTTAGCATGCAAGGAAAGGATACGCTTCAGCTTCTTAAAAACAGCAATGTTTTCTCATTTATGAGTTAATAGGTCAACAACTAGCTCAAATAGATATGTACCCCCTAGACAGTCAGTATGGACCGATTATGTTCATTCATTTATAGAAGCAAGTGCCACATTGTAGATACTTCTACCTCATGTAGTGGAATGATTTTGTAATAAATCATAAACTATAAGAGGTAGAATAGAATAGAACATCTTGAATTCATTGATAGAAGGAACTAAAGCTTGGCCAATTGATCTCTGTATCCAAGTTCTACCTCTAGACACATAATCAAGACTGACACTTCAATGTAATATTGATGAAGTGCTACATAGTCAGAGATGTATTCCTTTGAATGAGACAGTAAACCTAAAACCATTTGCTTGCTCAGGCAAAACTCTGTTTGTGTGTTGCAAAATACTCCATGATATTATGTAGAGCAGGATAAGAGTTGTCCAAGCATTCGGGACAATATCTCATGTGGATTTTTGTTGTTTCTGTTGTGTTTGCATACTAGATGAATTAGCTGTGGAACGCTTTGAAATTTCTTCAGGAAATGAAGTAAGTTTCTTCTGGCTTCTTTCTATGTGTCAGTAACTTTATTTATGTGGGGACGGAATGAGTGAATGGAGTGATGTCCTTCATCTACAACTTCACCATTTTCACTTCTTTATCTGCAAGTTGTTTCTTCCTCCACAGCAATACTCATAACTAAAGTTTTTGAGAAGATTTGTAGCTGGGGTTGTGGATGAGCTTGTAGACTTGCTCATCGAGCTGGTGTGTTTGGTTGCAGAAGTTTCGTCACCCTGCTAGGTAACATCATCAGTGCGCCTCCGGTGAAGCGTGGGTGTTCTGTCCCGCTTGTTGTTTATATGCCTCGGTTTGCTGGGTGTTTGGCATTACTTCCGGTTCTGTTTTTCAGTGGTTTGTATATTGGGTCCAGTTCAATGTGTTTGTAGATGGAGTTCTGATTGGAATGCCAGGCCTCCAGGGAGTTCCTTCAATGACCGTATATTCAAACAAATCAATGGAACACCAATGGGTTCCCCAATATCAGGGCTGATTGCAGAAGCGGTAATGCAAAGATTAGAATGAACAGCGCTCCCCACTATACAACCCAAACTCTGGGTCCGTTACGTAGATGACACCTTCGTGATTATCAAACGCACAAAACTAGAAGAAACCCACTGACACATAAACAACATCCTCACCGGAATAAAATTCACAAAAGAAGAAGAGAACAATAACCGACTGCCCTTCCTAGACATAATGGTGGAACGTAAGAACAACGGGGAACTCCAGACTAGCGTATACAGAGAGACCACACATATGGACCAGATACTTAATTACTGCAGCAACCACCCCAACACCCATAAACAGAGCTGCATCACGACATTATTCAAATGGGCCACAACACACTGCAGCAACCCGGAATTGGGCAAAGCAGAACGGGAGCACTTCTGCGGAGGTTTTAAAAGGAACAGACACCCAAAAAACACAATCTGCCATTACCTCTGCAACAGACCACAACAAGAAGACACAACACGGCCAGACACACTAGTCACCCTACTGTACATCAGAGATGACCACAAGACTACTCAGACCCCTAGGTATCAGGGTAGCCCACAAACCAACAATCACCCTGCGACAGCTACTGACGAACGTAAAGGATCCCATACCCAAAACCAATAAAACTAACATAATATACAAAATACCATGCAAGGACTGTGAGAAATATTACATAGGCCAAACTGGAAGAAACCTGACAATAAGGATACACGAACACCAACTAGCCACCAAGAGACACAACCAATTCTCACTGGTCTCAATACACACGGACAAAGAAGGAAGCGAATTTGACTGGGACAACACATCCATAATTGCACAAGTCCAACAGAGACATACCAGGGAATTCCTGGAGGCCTAGCATTCCAATTGGAACTCTATCAACAAATACATTGAACTGGACCTGATATACAAACCACTGAAAAACAGAACTGGAAGTAATGCCAAACACCCCAGCAAACCGAGGCATATAAATAACAAGTGGGACAGAACACCAACACTCCACCAGAGCCGCACTGACAATGTTAACTAGCAGGGTGACGAAACGTCTGCAACCAAACACACTGGCTTGGCGAGCAAGTCTACAACCTCAATACTTACAACTGTCCTCACATCAGCCACTTCACTGTTAAAACCCTTATGATGTATGTTCCATCTTTGTTCTCAAATCCAGTCTCTCATTGCTGCCTCTCCACCTTAACCTCGCAGGTAAATTTTACCTTATCTAGCTTTCCTCACTGGTATTAGATTACAGTCGAAAATAAGATTGTATCTTAATTACTGATACAAGTTCCGATGATATTTATTATAACTGTAGTTATACTTTATGTTTTGCTTGGACAATTATGTTCACCATTTTATTACAGATTGGGAGAAGCTGTGGAGAAAATATTGCAACTTTGAAAGTCTAATTCTTTCTAACTTGTCTGAAAAATGAACTTGACTATTTAATTCCATTACTCAAACTTAATTTTATTTATGTAGATGAAGCATTAGAGTCTTTTTTTCTGTGGCAATTACAGACACAGACACACAGTTAATGAAGTCTCTCAGACTTCAGAACAACAGAGGGTTTTCTTTGAGTTTGTGTTAACTTCAATAGCAACATACAGACTACTTTTCTAATCAAAAAAGAAGCAGGTTAATTTAATTGCTGTATGTTTATTTTAATTGCAACAATCATCGAGTTGTCTTTTGAACGTGATTATGCTCCTCAGATATCCTGATTGCAATATATGTTGGTGTACAGCTAACTTAAGTGACAGAGGAGGTATCAGATTAGCAGTGGTTCATTCGTTGACAGCACGTTGAATAAGAAGTGATATACTCTCCAGTGGCAGAGCGCACGAGGGACTTGAGGAAATAGAGTACAGATTGTTTTGATCAAGCCTACATGTGTCTAGGTTGCTAATCCAAAATTAATTAGAAGTGCATCAAATAAGATGCATTCCGGATTTGTAAATACTGGGGTGAGGATTGTAGTGATTATAGATATTAGAAGTGAATTAATTTAACTAATATTAATTTGTTGATTTGTCATTGCTTGTGTCTCTTCAACATTTGGAGCAAAAATTGCATTCATAATTTATTTTCTGGGTGTAGTGATGAGCTCTTTCTCCATTAATGCTATTATTAAGCATTGCCATTTGATTACTGTGACTCTGTTGGACTGGAGTCTGTCGAACATGGTGACATCAGGGAGGTGGAGGACAAAACTTTGCTCTCATTTATCATTTCTTTTTGTCTATGTAAAATGTGATTTAAAACAATGACCTGAATTAAAGAACAATGGGAATAGAGCATCGGCAGCGTAAGCAGAAGCATTGCAAAGTGGGCAGGAATTCTCTGGCTTTCATACAGTTATGTGGGTGACAGCTACTCTCAGTCTAGTTTCAGGTTTCTGCTTCACACCCATCTAATGGACGAGCTGTAAACACTACCCATACTGACAATCATTTTAACCACCATCCTCTAATATTCATCTTCCATCTGGCATGGTGTAACCTTGGGGGTAGGAGTGCAAGACTGCATAAAGATGATACAAAGCAGGCATTAGAGGTTTTCACCGGAGTGGGCTTTAACTTTTGCCTGTGTTTGCTGTCAATTTAAAATATACGTATATGAGCTTGCATTTTTACCAGTGGGCAGAAAACTTTTATCAGTTCTTTGAACACTGAAGCAAGTGCCATAATGGTGCATTCTTTGATAACAACTGAAAAAGCTTCATTGGGAGCTCAAATGTTTGCCATATGACTTTAGGTTGTCTTCATAGAATCCCTGCAGTGCAGATAGAGGCCACTCCACCCATCGAGTCTGCACAGACCCTCCAAACAGCATCCCACCCAATCCCATAACCCCACAACCACACAACCCCACATTAAGCATGGCTAATCCACCAAACTGCACACCCCCGGACACTAGGGGGCAGTTTAGCCTGACCAATCCATCTAATCTGTGCATCTTTGTGATTTGGGAGGAAACCCATGCGGTCACAGGGAGAACGTGCAAACTCCACAAAGACCGACACCCAAGGCTGGAATTGAACCCAGGTCCCTGCCACATGAGGCAGCAGTGCTAACCACTGTGCCCACATACCACTCATTCAGTAATGTTTCACATGTTTAAGAATCACTGAGAGCTTCCTCTGACATATATTTCAGGCTCTGATCATGGCATAGCCACAGAAGGTACAAGAGTTGAAGGAATGGACAACCACTAGGCAGGGCAGGTGGGAGAGACAGATCAGGATTACCCCTAAATCAGTGACACTTGCTGAAGCATTTTCAGTTTTGAATACAAGGAATAGAGGAATTAGTAAGTCCCCCAGCACTAAGTGAGACCTGACTACACACAAGGAGAGAGTATAAATGCTGCAGTCATAGGGGATTCAATCATCATGGGCACTGACAGGTATTTCAGTACCTGCAATTGTGATTTCCAAATGGAAGTATTGCATCCCTGGCTCCAAGACAAAGTATATCACCAAGTATCTGTGGTGAGAAGGGGAATAGCCTGACGTCTTGGCCCATTTTGGAACCTGTAACATTGATGATAAAAAGTGTTTAAGTCCTTCAGTGGTTCAAGAGCTAGTTAAAAAGATTTTTTAAAAATTTCAAATGTCATAATCTGTTTCACTCCCAGTGCCTATGGTAGTGAATGTAGAAACAGCAAGATAATATAGATGAACGCATTATTAGAAAAGTCATACAGGAAAGAGACATTGTGAATGTTTCTGAGAGAAATGGCACATGTAAAGATGAATAGGTTCTATCTAAATATAACCAGGACCAAATCGGGGGAAGGGTAGATGGAGTCTGTGTGCAAGCCAGAAAAGGCTAGCATTGCTGCCTCACAGCGCCAGGGTCCCGGGTTCAATTCCAGCCAAGGCTACTGTCTGCTTGGAATTTGCATATTCTCACCTTGTCTGCGTGGGTTTCCTTCAGGTGCTCCAGTTTCATCCCACAATCTAAAGATGTGCAAGTTCGGAGCATTGGCCATGCTAAATTTCCCATAGTGTCCAGGGATGTGCAGGTTTGGTGGATTTGCCATGGTAAATGCAGAGTCACAGGGATAGGGTCGGGGCGGATGTGTCTGGGTGGGATGCTCTTCAGAGGATCATTGTGGACTCGATGGGCTAAATGGCCTGTCTCCACACTGTAGGGTTTGTATGCTTCTAAGGGTAGAGAGTAACAGAAAAGAATTGAAGGGTTAAAGAGATAAACTGCAATAAAACTAGAAATATTCCAAAAAAATGACTGGGAGAAGTGAGGAAAATATGAAATGTGATGAAGGAGGTATTAAATTCTGTGAAGGTCACAATCTGGAGTGTAACCAGTAAAGTTGGTGAGCTGCACACATAAATTGCTATATGGGATTATAATATGGTTATATTAGTAGAGACATGGCTAGTGTCCAATTTCAGGAAGCATTGAAAATGAAAAGAGGAAGAGACATGGCGGTACTTATTATGATCATCTAAATAAAAAAGGATTTACCAAATAGTTCTAGGACTAAATCTACTAGCTTGATCTAGGGAACAGAATGGAACAGTTACATTATTAGGAGATTTTTATAGAGCTCCTATACGTGAGAAGGGATAAATTAATACATTTCTTGGCAAATATCAAAGGTATGTAAGAAAAATAGGGCAGTAGTGTTTAGAGAATTTAATTATTCTAATGTAAACTGAGGTCATTATAGAGTGAGATGTGAAGAAATAGAAAAATTTCTGCCCCCAAGAGCACATTCTCAAACAATATGTCTCCAGACACTGGGAAGGCACATGGTGGCTCAGTGATTAGCACTGCTGCCTCACAGCACCAGGGATCTAGGTTCAATTCCACCCTCTGGCAACTGCCTATGTGGAGTTTGCACATTCTCCCTGTGTCTGCATGGGTTTGCTCTGGTTTCCTCCCACAGTCCAAAGCTGTGCGGGCTTGATGGATTGGCCATGCCTGTAGTGTTCAGAGATGTGTAGCTTCGGTGGGTAATAAGTGGCTGGGTCTGGGTAGGATGCTCAGAGGGTCGGTTTGGACTTGTTGGGCCGAAGGGCCTGTTTCCACACTGTATGGGTTTTATTGTAGCTACTTTTGGGAAATATTGTATTATAATAGGAGACCAAGAGAGAATGGTAAAAAGGGGAAGAATCATGGCAGATTTACCTTGGCATGGAGAAGTGTGAAGTGATGGCCTCTGGTGGCAAGACTAGCACAGAATGTTAACCTATTACAAATGACACAATTTTGATAAGTGTAAGTGAAAAATGGCACAGCAATGTGATCGAGTAGATATTAAAAGCATTTAAACTAGTCGAGTTTATAAATAGGCGAATAAAGTGCAAAAACTGAGATTGTACTAATTATTTATAATTACCAGTTAGATCTCAATGAGTATTTTCTGGGAAATTCTTTCAGAAAATGATTTTGAAGAAAGGAAACAGAGTTTTACCATAATGTTACTAGACATGACAGACTTCAGTTATAAGGAGAAGTTGGAAAATGAGGACAGTGTTCCTTGTTACAAAGAATTTAGGAGATGAATTAGTATAGATTTTCAAGATGGTTGCACTAGAGTAAGTAAAGGAAAAAATTTTCCCTCTTGTGGGAGAGTAAATAATTCGAGGTCATTGATTCAAAATCATCTACAAATTGAGATCAGGTGACTTTTTTTACTCAAAGATTTCCCAGGGTTGTGAAATGCTCTAACTGAAAGATAACAAAGCCGATTCAGTAACTATTTAAAAGGGGTTTGGCTAACTAATTGAGGATGAGGGACTTAGTGCTACTGAGAAAGGGGGAGGATAAAAGTAAAGAAGTCTTACTGCAATAGCACAAGATGGTGGAGTCCCATGGGCAGCTTTGGTCCCCTTATTTAAGAAAAGGTATAATTTAATTGAAGGCAGTTTACAGAAGGTTCGCTAGGATGATTCTAGTATGGAAGGATCGTCTTATGGGCAAAGGTTGAACAGGTTGGATGTCTGCCATCTGGAGTTTAGAAGAATGAGAGGTGATCTCATTGAAACATACAGGATTCTTAACGGACTTGTAGGGTAAATGTTGTCAGTACCTTTCCCCTCATAGGAAAGTCTAGAACCAGAGGGCATAGTTTCAGAATAAAGAGGCACCAATTTAAGACAGAGATGATGTGGAATTTCTTCTCCCAACGGGTTGTGAGTCTTTGGAACTCCTTGCCACAGAGAGTGCATAAACTTCACACAGGCAGTCAACCAAGGCTGGAATTGAACGCAAGTCCCTGGTGCTGTGAGACAGCAGTGCTAACAACTGAGGCACCATGACGCCTGTTGTAAACTTCTTGGATTCTAAATTTTTAGTCTATCAAAGTTGTTTTAATGGATTTGGCACTCTTTAAATCAAGGGATACTGAGATCGGGAGTAGGTGTTAGCCTCAGACACTGCAAGATTAGATGTAGGGAGACCAAACGCATTGGAAAGCTGAAAGTCTAAACCTCAGAACAGGAGCCCTTGGTGAATAAGTATAACATTTTTACATTTTCCACACCAGAGAGGTCACTTATTTCTGAATTAGTGTCATTTTGACCTGCCTGCTCCATTAGCAATTGAATTGAGACCTGTTGAACTCATTTCATACAGGAGTTCATACATCTTGTAGTTGGAGGAGGATTTCATTCCATTGACCTGGCTAATACAGAAATATTACAAATTACCATGCTCTCATTCTATTAAATGTATTTTGTCTCTGTTCTGCCCTGTTCCATGCTTACTGGATTGTTCTATTAATTATTTCTTCAACAGAATCTTAAATGTATTCCTTTGATTTATCCACTCCATTCTGGCATCATTCTAAACATTTTTTGCATGGAATGAGGTGATCAACTCATGTTAGCAATAGCAGTTGAGAGTTCACAGTTCAAGTTCACAATTGTAATTTTATTACTTACTGACCATAGGTAGCCAAGGAATTAATTAAAAGTTTTAGCAATTTAAAGTTTGATTTATTAATTCCTACAAATTTAGCAAATATTCAGGTCTTACTTGTGACAACCCTTGCTTGTAAGCTTGCCAAATGTATGGCTCACACAGCACTTCTACTAAATGGAGCTATGGTAAATTATAAGACACAAGGTGTCCCCAAATTATAAACGTCTAACTTACCAGTGCTTGTACTTACAAATGCAATCCTATACCGGGGTGTAATTTTAAAGATCTGTCATACTAATGCTCCCTATACTTATGAATAGCTGTCCTGCATTGAGTTCTGATTTGCTTACAAATTGTCTTGTGCACTCATTCAAGAGTGGAACCCATTCACAAACCAGGCACTGCCCGCAGTGCCCATGTCTACCTTTATTTATTACTCTCGAGTAAAGGGAATGCAGTGAAACTACTTGCATTGTGAATCCAGGGCCAGAGGACATGAGCAGTAAATTAAGAAGCTTGAGCAGTACGTGAAAATAAGGATTTTTCTCTATATAATAGGAAATAGAAGGAGGAATAGTCTGTTCAGACCATCAAGCTTGACCTGCCATCCTTAAAAGTCAGAGCTGATCATTTACATCTCTGCCATTTTCCCATATACCTTGAAATCATCATTTTCCAGAAATCTGTTGATTTTTATCTTGAATATGCTCAAAGATTGGATATCCACAGCTCTCTTGGGCAGAGAATTCTCCACTGAGTTACAAAAAAGTCCTCACCTCAGTATTAAAATGAACTAGTCCTTATTCTGAGGCTGTGTCTCCCAGTTCTAACCTCACTAGCCATGGCAAACATCCTGTCCACCTATGCGGAATAAATCCCCAAATCAAAGCTTTATGAATATCTTCTTGGGAATGGTTTTGAAGATCATATTAGTGAATAGTGTTAAAGGAAAATTCTGTACTGTGTACACAAGAATACATTTATGTGTTTATGGTGTCATGGAAAATTAATTGTGATGGATGATACAATGTTAAGGACTTTATACTAGATAAACATTGTGTTGCTTTGTGTGATTTACTTTAGATGTCAGACAGAAAATGATTTTAATTTTTCTCTCTGTGTGCTATATCAGTTAAGTGCATAAGGGAATGAGCTTTAACTGTTTGATGGTGGAAACAAGCTTGATGGAGTGAATTGCCTTTTTATCACTTATACATTTCCATCACTTTCCTTCATTGTCATCTGTTCCTTAATGCTAGAGACAACATTAAGTAAACTAGTCAAACTCATTCTTAGTCTCACTATATCATTCTGATAACAATCACAGCCTACAGTGTAAAATTCTAGTTAATAACAGACATGGCACACAACAATCCCTTTATCTTCTGTTTGCTGTGCATGGCTCGCTTGTTCCATTGCACAGTTCCATTCAGAAGGACTTGAGGCCGTGTATGAAGGAATGCTGCTTGTACAGATGTTTCTCTGTGCAGCACTTTCCTCATCACTGTGTAGCTGTACATCTGCAAGGTCTACAGCAGTACTTCCTAAATCTTTTGTCACTGTGACCCCATTTTGAGGCTTGAAAATTGTCAGAACTCCCGACTGGGAGCTATGAGTAGGACTCTAGTGGTTGGAAGGCAGTGTCACTAAACCTGGGTAACAGCTTCTGCTTCTTTGCAGACGTTTCTTAGCTCTTGAGAATGACTGCTATGTGCTTCTGGGCAGTTCCTGACTTGAGTGAAGTCGGGTCCAGTTGGCCTTTAAATATGGTGCCACAACCTTTGACCCCGGAAGGTGTCACCAGTGACGAGAACTTGGTTGAGTCACTGTTGCAACATCTTGAATGCAGACATAATGAGGTGAAAAGTATGTAATTGCACAAAATAATTTGCCCCAGGCATTGGCAGATACGATGTGATCTAAAAGGTTTGTTTAACTTAAAAGTGGAAAATTTTAGGAACAGTTACCACAAATTGAATATTTGCACGTTTTGGGAAACAAGCAATTTGTGCCCTGGCTGACATGACATTTGCATTTTCATAGCAAATGACCCAGATGGATGGTCCTACTTGGGTGTATTTTTTTAAAGGAGACCATTATTTACCCTTTGAAGTCAACTAATGGCAAGTATTGTGTTAACCCAATAGAGTTTAGTGGCATGTGAAGACAGTAAGGATGACAAATTTGGTAAGGCATGAAAATGTGTTGTGTTTTTAAGAAAAAGATTCTATTTAAAGAATAACAATTGATTTGTCAAAGTATATTTTGTATTTTCATTGGGGAATTATACAATGCTGCTGAACTCTGCAGTGAATCACAAGATCCCAGCTCCACTATTGTCAGGAACTTGTAGTTGGAGAAGGAGGAACAGCAGGGAATATAGTGAATGCACTTTAAACTATAGAAAGCAAACTGCAAACCCTGCTCGTGTACTTGAACTGTATAAATTGTATCTCGAGGAGAGAGACAATATGAAAATAAGATAAGAGAAACAAAATGGGATCTTTTGCACTTCTGGAAATCCCAAACAGCAGGAACTGCTTGAAACATTTCATTAGTTTGATAGCACCTATTGGAGAGATCATTCATCATCGTCATCATCAGCGGCCCCTCACAGACAAGGATGACTCTTGTCCACTCTCAGGGTGACTCCATACTTAGCTGTATAGGCCAATGCGGCTACCGCAGGCTCTGTTACACTTGGGGCAGCTGGGGGTCACAGGAAGGGGTGAATGGGGCATTGGTGTGACAGTGCGCTCCTTTTACTGTTTTTGCCTGACTTCCATTTTCTCCCAACGGCAAGTCTTGGGTGCTCGATGGTTTCCCAGATGCTCCTCCTCCACTTTGGACGGTCTTGGGGCCCGTGATTCCCAGCTTTCTGTGGGAATGTCACACTTCTCCAATGAGGCCTTGAGGGTATCACTGAAGCGTTTCCTTTGTCCACCTGGGGCTTGCCTGCTATTTCGGAGCTGGGAATAGAGCATCTATTTGGGGAGTCTCATGTTGGTCATGTGGCTGATGTACCCAGCTTACTGCAGTCAATCAAGGATGGTCAGTGCCTCGATGCAGGGTATGTTGACCTGGTCGAGGATGCTGGTGTTAGTGCATCTTTCTTCCCAGTGGATTCCCAGGATCTTGCGCAGGCAGTGTTGGTGGTACTGTTCCAGTGCTTTGAGGTGCCTGCTGTAAACAGTCCACGTCTCAGAGCCAGAAAGGAGGGTGGGAACCACCATAGCTCTGTAAACCATGAACTTGGTGTTGGATCTGATGTTGTTGTCTTCAAATGCCCTTTTCCTCAGGCGGCTGAAGGCTGACCTAACGTACTGGAGACAATACTGGATTCCTTCATCAAAGCTGCTTTGGCTGACAGGATAGTCCTGAGGGTATTGGAAGCGGTCGATATTCTCTAAGGCCTCCCTATGGGGCTTGATTATTGGGGCTTCGCTCCATAATGATGAGCCAGGTTGGTGGAGGACCTCCCCGGGAGAGAATGGAGTAAAGTGTTCACTATATGTTTACTCTAAGGATGGATAGAAGTTTGCATGTAAGGAGCCATGGCATAAGGCTGTCAGATCACATGCAGCTGGGACCTGAGTCTGTGGGTTCCTGAGATGTTCTGTCTTACTGTCTCTTGTTTATACATATTTTTAATCAAGCCTTTCGGTGTGCACTCAGCAGAGTGTAGATCTCATCTTACTATATGGACAAGTTAATAATTTATGTTTGAACCATTTATCAGAGTTCTGATTGAAGGACCACACCTGGAACATCAGTTAATTTCTTCCCACAGATGCTGCCTAATGTGCTGAGCCTGTCCTGCATTTTCTGCTTTAGTGAAAACAAGACAAGCTGACAGATGAGGATTCAGTATTCATTTGCCTTCCATCTTTTAACACATTGGTCTTATAGTGTTGTCGCTGGTGACAGCCCTGATCTTTGTGGCAGTATTATAAGACAAATGAGATGCCTCATGTGAACCCACTTGAAGAGATCATTTATTGCAGTGGATCCAGGGCAGCACATGTCAGAGCTGTAATGTAAATTCTGTCTTCAGCTGTATATTTCCTTCTGTAGACTGTGCATAGTACAGCAAGGCCAGAGAGAGAAATCGTGGGCCCTGCTGCATGTCCCATTGCTAGACCCTTCATCCCCACCTGTTTTTTAAGCTACATCTTCTGGTGAGTACTTTTGCATTGCATTTTGGAGAGGAGGCACAGAGGAGGCATTTAGTCTGCACCAGCTCTCATACAGAGAAATTCAATCAGTCATACCATTGCAACCAGTGAACCCTCACCGTGGCGCAATCTTTTTCTGTTTGTTTGCCCCTAAATATTTATCTAATTTTATTTTGATACTAATTTAAATCTGGATCCATCACAATATCCGAAAGGGAGTGCACCCCAAATTCTAACCATTCTTTACGTAAAAGTCTTTTTATATGTTGCCTTTTTTTGCCAATTTATGTGAAGTGGGATCTGGGCTATCTGGTTATCAATCCCTCAGACACTGGAACTGAAAGAACTGTAAATCAGGAACAAAGACAGAAGTTGCTGGAAAAGCTCAGCAGGTCTGGCAGCATCTGTGAATGAAATCAGAGTTAACGTTTGGGTCCGATGGTCCTTCCTCAGTTCTGATTTCTCTGATAACTCTGATTTCTCTTCACAGATGCTGTCAGACCTGCTGAGGTTTTCCAGCAACTTCTGTTTTTGTCTCAGACATTGGGGTTTTCAAAAATACCATCTTCATTCAATGAATGGTGAGACTGTGAAATCCACCATCACAGAAACAGTTAAGTAAATAGTATAAATGCAGTTAGGATGATATTGGACAAGAATTTGAGAGAGCAGGGGATAGATGGTAATTTGGAATTAGCTGTAGACCATGATGAATCGTAAACATCTGTCAATTGGAGGTTATATAGCTTTAGGGGCACGACTTCAAATAAAGCATAGAATAGTTCAAGGAAGCAGTTCTTTGTGAACTACCAAAGCTGGCATTGGGATTAAACACATGCAGATGGCATAATTCTGCATTACATTTTAACTAAGTTAACCGAGCACCTCCAAAAATAGTTATAATAATAGATTTACATTCGGAAAGATGGGAGATGGCTTGAGTGGAGCATAAATGCTGACATTGATTCGTGGAGTCAAATAAACTGTTCCTGTGCTGCATGTGCTTGTAATCCTGTGGTAGACATAGTTTCCTGAGTCCTGGACTGGATGTAACATTGGCAGAGAAAATCCAGCAGTCAGAAAATAAAATTTCAAATGATAGGCCATGCATGGGGTTGCACATATGTTATTGTCTAAATATATGTCTATGCATGCAGTAAAATGATCTAACATTATGAATGGGTTTCCAATAGACAGAGAAGCTGAATACTGATATTGAAAATAATGAACATTTGATATTGCACCAGTGCAAGATCCAGGTTTTTCTTGGAAGACAGCAACAATTAAAAATCAAAACTTATTAAAAAAAAATGTGCAATGATAAATTCCAGTTTAGAACTTTGTAGCAGCATTGCATAGTGCCATCCATAGCTTGGTGAGTAGCATTCTCAGAGTTTGAGTCAAATAATTTTGGATTCAAGAATCAATCCAAGAATGAAATCACAAAATTTAGTCTGACACTCCAGTACAATACTGAGGGCGTGCTGTAGTATCAGAGGTGCTGGCTTTCAGGTAAGGCTTTAAGTCAAAACCTGTCTACCCTTCAAGATGGACAAAAATGATCTATCTCAAACAAGAGTAGGAAATATGTATTTGGTGTCCCACCCAATATTTATCCCTCTACAAACATCATAAAAACAGATTTTTAGATCATTATTGCATTGGTGTTTGTGGAAGTATGCGTTTCAATTTTCCACATGTTCCCCCCTTACATTACGACAATGTCTACATATCAAAACAAAGACTTCATTGGTTGTAAAGTAACTTGGGATGTCCTGAGGTCACGAACGGAACTTTATAAATGCAAGTTCTTTATTTACTTCACATTTAAAGGGCGTATACTACATGCGCTATGTTTGATGCAATAATATACTAATACAGAGTAGCAATAACCACATGTTTGGACTTCTTTCAGATTGCTTCTATTTTCATTATGGCAAATTGAGCAGAGGTAGATGGATGAGGTTCAATATTGTGTCTGACCCAATATCTGGCTCTAGCTAAACACAGAAGCTGATGGAACCCAATAAACTGAATTTAACTTCTACATTTATTTTCTGAAAACCTATTTGCAGGTAATAAACAACTCCAAATCTTTCAGAGAGATTTACAGTCTTATTTAAAAAAAAGCGAAGCCCTTCAGGCCCTTATTACACAGTAAAGCTTCATTCACAAAGCTCCTTTAAAAGCACAAATTATTTGTGCAACTGTGGGACGGTATTAAAAAAAACAGCTGTACAGGATTTAATACTTACTCAGTAATAGTATTTGTTTATATTTTAAAATCTGGTACTCATTTTGCAAATCTTATACAAGCACACAAAGATCATAGTGAATGGAAAATTCCCTTCGAACTGAAGCAATATAGAGCTTTATTGAGACTGAAGATGAAGCATGTTGCTGGATATATGCAGAGACTGTGCTTTTCATCTACAGCTTAAATGGATTCAAAGTAAAAAGATGCTGCATTTTCTCACATCCAAAACCTTCAAGACACTCTTTGTAATTTACAATGTTATGCTCATAAATCTATCTCATTTTCCTATGTGGTGCACATGCAGTTTATTATTGATTTTCAAATTTCCTTCTCTTAGAGGTGTTGACTGTCTTATTGGGGTACATGGTTGCCAGCTGGGCAGTAGCCGCTATTCATGTATTAGTGTTCACTTTACAGTGAGTATCAGTAAGCTAGCTCAGACCATAAAAAACACCACCTCACCCAACATCCGCAACTCCGATATCTATAATCCAGCGGAGAGGAAGTTTATTCAGCCTCTGGCAATACTACTGATTAGCTAGCCAATGAATATGACCAGAACCACAATCAATATTCACTTCTTCCCATTAAATGGACTCCTCACTTGATGTCACAGGGGACAGCTCGGGGAAGAGTAGCTCGATGTCTGTGAGACGTTTTCCTGAAAGTGTCAGAAAAGATTTGAATTTAAACTGGCACCTTCTTGTCTGGACAAATGTACACTAATAATTGAACATGATTTATTGCAGGGCACCTCATTCATCTTTTTGAAAGAGCTTGTAACATTTTAACAATGCTAACAGTGATATAATAACTTCTAAATATAAACGTTCAACAATCTTAAGTAGTTTACATCCTACTTAAAAGTGTTGTTTTCCTACTTTAATGTTCCTATAATGAAGTGCTACTGGGTCTAGGATAATTTACCATAAGAAATAATAACACTTTAAGTACAGCAAATTGGCACCCAGCCCACGGAGCTGACCTGAACTGACAGCAAAGGGCTTGAGTTAAAGACTTGAGTCTCCTCATCAATGCACTGTCATGTGTGAAGTCTGACCAATATGGACACTAATAAAGGGGGGAATATTAGCCCCAAATACTGGTGAGTTTTAGTCAAATGGGAGTACTATAATGAAGTTTCTCAAACTACAACAAACCTGATCCATTTCCAGGGAATATAGAAACAGGCAACCATGCTTTCCATTTATAGTTTAATTGGATTCAAAGAAGAAAGATATGAGTCACTCATTTAAACATTTTAATAAGTGCACCACTTCATAATCTCTTTGCTGCTCTTGTTTTAATGGTAACTAACTGAGCGATGTTAATGTTCTCCATTAGGCTGTTTTGCCTCAGTCATCTCTCCTTCAGTGGACCTTATTGTTTAATACTACAAGGTAACAATGATAAGAATTCCAGTGGACCTAGGAGCAGTACTGGACATCTATAGCTTTAAGAATGACTTATGCTGATAGTTGGAAGCTGCAACAGTTGAACAATCAAAGACCTTGCAGACAAAACTTTGGAAAGATCAACAAAGGAGAAAAAGCACTTAATGACAAAGTGTTTTACATCAAACTTGGTAAGAGAAGCACAAAAGCAAATGTGAGTTAGATGCAAGTCCCATTTGACTGTTACAAATTCCATTGGCAAGTCCCGATTAAAGTTCCGCTAGGAAGTGTAACGACATTGGAGCTCTGTAACTAAAGTCATAAATGACTGTTGGACCAGGGAAGAACTTTGCATTAAAGGCATAGAAGGAGCTAAAAGGGCTAGAAGTTAAGAAAAAGACTGCTTACAGCCCACTGCGTACTTTGGCACCATAGTGTGTGGAGATTACGAGGCATGGCTGCATTAGGAAAACAAGGGCCATCAAAGTAATCGAAACAGAGGTTGTAGCACCTGTAATATCACAAATTAATAATTAAAGCAACAATGGGGCAATTTAAAAGCCTAAAACAGACAGAATCTAACAAAAAAACATATAATGGGACTATGGATGCTGTGATAACATTCTTGAAAGATGTAGACTTAGCGGAAGATTTCAACATTCAGGGATATCCATGGATAGGTTCATTAGTGATCTCTATAAATTAGTAGAAAACTATGATGATGGAATATTAAAATCAGAATTCATAAGATGTAGAATTATTGTTGGAATTACTGATGAGTGTTTGTCAGATTTAGCATGGGCCAAATAACATTTGACTTTGGACAAAACTGGTTATATCATGCTTGAAGCAGGGAGAAGGAAGAATCACAGCCAGCCATCTATTGCCTTCCACACCCAGCCAAGTGTGGAGGACAGCGTTCCCTCTAACTCAGCTCCCAGCTGTGTGGGCCTCAAAGGCCCAGGTGTGGCAGCAACTGCCAGAGCCAGAAGTTAATGCCACTGTTGGTGTGTCAACACTGATTACTGATGATGAACCTGGGAGCAGCTTAGAGAGAGCATTGGTAGAATGTTCCAGTTATATGTTCAAAGAGGCGCTGGTTAGGTGTATTGGCCATAGGAAGTGCAGGGTTACAGGGAAATGTTAGGGGGATGGGTATGGGTGGGATGCTCGCCGCAGGGTTGGTGTGGACTTGATGGGCTGAATGGCCTGCTTCCACACTGTAGGATTCTATGATTCTACGATATGGAATTGCCCAGGTCGGGGTTCAATGTCGCTCATGTCCCATTTGATCCCTCTTCTGGGGTTTCTCTCTGCTCTGATGGACAGTTGTCATTTTTGAATTGGATCTATGGTACTCAGGGAGTTTCCATTTTGAGACACCTGCGTGATTATCAACATGCTTCAACAGTGGGGATGCCATTGTTCCAGACCTGCTGGTTCTCTGAGAGTGCCCCTTGGAGCAGGCCAGTATGAGGTTGCCTTTGGAAGATCATGCTGCTGGTCTCTTTAAGAGCAGGTGTGGAGTCTGGAAGCCCAGAGGGAAATGAGGCTAGTATTTTCTAGTAATATTGAGGCTACTCTTGAAATATAACCTATCACAGCTGCATCATTCCTTTCCCAGCAGCCTCCATGAGGTTGTAAATATTTTAAGACATGGCTGTTCTTGGTTTGTGTTTACCTTGGCTTTCTTGTTTTTCACAAAGGCTGTAAATAGTCGACCATGTTGAAAACCCATCTTGGTTTTCACACACACATTTCTCAAGATGCTAATACATTTCATTTGAGTGAAGCGATTATATCACTGTCCAAGTCTATTGATTGTCATAAGTATAAATCTCATTATTGGTTGGCAGCTTTCATACAAAGCACCAAGGATAAAGGTCAAATCCAATCAGGATCATCCTTTACACCTTGAAATCTGTTTATTGTGAGGCCAATATCCTGATTGACAGTACTTTTATTGGCACTGTTTGATGCTAATTGGATACATTGGATTTACCTAAAGTTAAATGAATACTTTCTCCTTAGTATAGTCACAGTAGAGTTGGATTGGTAATACTCTGACACAGCAGCTCATTCACTTTATTGTCCACTTGCCGGTTAAATTGAAATTTTGATGCATGGAAACATTCCCTGCAGCGACTTTGGAATAGTAGATTAAATCCTGTTAAAATAGATTGCCAAGCATTTAAAAATTAAGCAAAGTGCGGTGCTGTTGTTTGGGGGAGGGGAAGTGATGAACTGCATCACCAATGGAATACAGCTAAGTGATAGCAATTCGTTGTTTTTAGACATTTACATTTTGGTGTAGGTGAGATTTACAAATCATTTAAAGGATCCTTCATCCTCTGTGCTATTTCAAGCAAATCTTTTGACGGTGTTATTCCATTTCCTATCTGAAGGACTTTATATCTAGCTGAATGATATTGTCGACTTAGTACTGGTTTGTGGGAAATTCTGAGCTATGGATTCATGGGGCTGAATTTTCAAGGATTAGGGTATGGGTCAGCCTGGAAGTGGATGAATGGGAAATCCAGATCAGGTCATCGGTTCTCGTCATTCTGAGGATCTTGATGCTCTTCACTCTCTCAACTTCAGCTCTGTTGATGTAGATGGGGGTATGTTCTCCTCCTTTCTTTCTGAAGTCGATGATCAGTTCTTTAGGATGAATGGGAAGGGTAGGGAGGTCCCTGAAGTCAGGAGCACACACCTACCAAGCTATCCGAATGTCACATCCCCCCTCCACAGTATTATGCTGGAGCCGACAATGGAAATGGTTACCCAAACCAGTCATACTGGATAACTAGTTAAACCGCTCTGGGGCTTAGCACAGCATTCTCCTGATTTCAGCTGGATTTTGTGTCCAAAGCCCAACCACCTTCAGTTGCTTCAGCACTGATCTTACCTCCAACACAAGGTCAGAAATGGGGGGGTTTGCTGATGATTGCACAATGATTGATTGATATTATTGTCATGTGTACTGAAATTCACTGAAAAGTTTTGTTTATGAGTGGTACAGGCAGATCACAGCAAGCAAAGAGTGTACAGATCATAAAGACTTGGAGGCATACTGGTTACATTATTTGATGCTAGAGTCCATTCAACAGTCGGATAACAGATGGAAAAAAGCTGTTCCTGAACTTGTTTGTGTGTGTGTTCAGGCTTCTGTATCTTTCTGCCTGATGGAAAAGGTTGTAGGAGGTCATTACTAGGGTGCGATGTGTCTTTGATGATGTTAGCTGCCTTTCCGCAGCAGCGAACCGTGTAAATAGCTTCCATGGATGGAAGGTTGGCTTCCATGATAGTCTGGGCTAT
This sequence comes from Rhincodon typus, assembly GCF_021869965.1. Classification (NCBI taxonomy): domain Eukaryota; kingdom Metazoa; phylum Chordata; class Chondrichthyes; order Orectolobiformes; family Rhincodontidae; genus Rhincodon; species Rhincodon typus. The sequence goes on from NC_063342.1 coordinate 23,480,957, forward strand.
GCACACCACCTTCTGTAGTTTCTTACAGTCCTTGGCAGAGCAGTTGCCATAGCAGGCCATTATGCACCAGACAGTTTGCTTTCAATGGTGCATCTGTAGAAGACGGTGAGGGATCTTACAGAAATGCCAAATTTTATGAGCCGCCTGAGGAAGAAGAGGCGTTGTTGTGCCTTCTTGACTGTCGCATTTACACGGGAAGTCCAGGACAGATTGTCAGCTATCGTCACTCCTAGGACCTTGATGCTCTTCGCTCTCTCAACCACAGTTCTGTTGATATAGATGGGGATGTGCTCTCTTCCTTTCTTTCTGAAGTTGACGATCAGTTCTTTAGTTTTGCCGACATTGAGAGACAGATTGTTTTCATTGCACCACGTCACCAAGTCCTCTTTCTCCCTTCTGTATGTTGACTCTTCGTTGTTAGATATCTGTCCCACTACTGTGGTGTCATTAATGAACTTGTAGATGGCTTTCATTTGGAATTTGGTAACACAATCGTGGGTGTACAGGGAGTACAGTAGGGGGCTGAGGACGTATCCTTAGGGGCTCCAGTGTTGAGTGTTATTGTGGAGGAGGTGCAGTTACTATCCTCACTGATTGCGGCCTATGGGTCAGAAAGCTGAGGATCCAGTTGCAGAGGGCGGAGCTGAGACCAAAGTCTCAGTCTGAGATCAGTCTGGAAGGGATTATGGTGTTGAAGGCGGAGCTGTAGTCAACGAGTAGGAGTCTGACGTAGGTGTCTTTGTTGTCCAGATGTTCCAGGGATGAGTGCAGGACTAGGGATATGGTATCCACTGGGGACTTGTTGTGTCGGTAGGCAAACTGTAGGGATTGAGTGCAGGTTGGGAGACTGAAGTTAATGTGGGCCATGACCAGCCTCTCAAAATACTTCATGATTATTGAAGTCAGAGCTACGGTGTGGTAGTCATTAAGGTATGTTTCATGTGCTTTCTTAGGTACTGGGATGATGGTGGTCTTCTTGAAGCATGTGAGGACTTCGGCTTGTAGAAGGGAGAGGTTGAAGATGTCAGTGAATACCTCCGCCAGTTGGTGAGCACAGGATCTGAGTGGTTGGCTGTGTGGGCCCATCACTTTCCTTGGGTTGACTCCCAGGAAGTCTGATCTGACCTCTGAAGCGGTGACAGAGGGAAGAGGTGTGTCTGGGGCTGTCAGGGCAGGCGTTGCCACGCCGATGGTATACTGCTCAAACCGAGAATAGAAATCATTGAGCATGTCAGGGAGAGGTGTGTCATTGTCCCCTATCTTATACTGTTTCATTTTGTATCCTGTAATTAAGGCCTTGCCATAGACAGTGGGAGTTTAGGCTTTGCCATAGACAGTGGAAGTCTTTGGCAAGTTATGTCACAAATGATGTGACTCCTCACATACTGAAGCAGTCCATGTCTAAATACAGCAAGACCCAAACAATATCTAGGATTGGGCTGACAAGTGGCATGTAAAATTTGCAACTTACAAGTGCCATGCAGTGGTTATCTCCAACAGGAGGGAACCTAACCATCACCCTTGACATTTAATGTCAGTATCATTGCTGAAGACCCACCTATCAATATCCTTGGGTTACATTCACCACAAACTGAACTGGGCTAACTGTATAAATACTATGGCTACAAGAACAGGTCAGAGCCTGGGATTATCTCACTTCCTGATTCCCCAAAGCTTGACTAACATTCCATCAATAACAAGTCACTCCCTCCATTCAGTGGCAGCAATGGCTCCTTAGGTAACATCTTCCAAACCCATGACCTCTTTCAACTAGAACGATAACAGCAGCAAATATCTGTGTACAGGAGTACATGCAAGATCTTCTTCAAGTCACTCACAAATCAGGCTTGGAAATATATTGCCATTCCTTCAATGTCATTGGGTCAAACTCCTGGAACTTCCTTCCTAACACTATTTTAGGGCTGCCTCCACTGAATTGACAGCAGTGATTCAAGAAGGCAGCTCAGGCCATTCTTAGATAGACAATAAGTATGGGCCCAGCCAGCGACTCTCACATTCCATGTATGAATAAAAACATTTTTCCAGCTGGCATACATGATAACCATGATGTCAGGAGTCCTTCTATGAAATGGTGGCAGCCTCTCAGTGGTAGGCTCTCAGGCTAGTTAGGCGTTGGAGTCATAGAGCCCATTCAATGTGATAGGCAATGCTCCAGAAATCAGCTGGAACCTTGGCAGTGCCCATTATCATGAGATTTTCCTTCTCCGTTGACTGGCTTTAACCTTTTCGGTCCATCAAATATCCATAACCTGTGGCCACATCACAGGAATACGTTTATCCCCACTCCTCCCTGCTTACATCAGCAACAGTCACCTGACCGTGGGCCTGCCAAACCTCCAGGGTGTGGACCCAGGAGTCACAGTTTAAAGACACGGGAAAAGCTATTTTGGACTGAGATGAGGAGAAGTTTCTTCACCAAGAGAGTTCTGGGCCTGTGGATGTCTCTATCATAGAAAGCAGCCGATGTCTAAACATTGACTGATTTCAAAAAGGAGTTAAATATTGTTCTTAGGATTAAAGGGATCAAAGGTTATGAGGAGGAAGCAGGAACAGGGTACTGAGTGGAATAATCAGCCATGATCACACTGAACAGGCTCGAAGGGCTGAATGGCCTACTCCTGTTCCAAGGCATTATGTTTCCAGCCCTGGGCATTTTCCTATTGGTGCTCCTCAGAAAGTTGCCTGCTGTCATTAATTCTACAGTCCTCTGGAAGTCACCACTTAACTGTTTGTTTCCTCCAAGGCAATGACATTTAAAACTTCTCAATGTGATTGCAGCATTAGGACCTGAAAAAGAAAATTCAGGCCATGATCATGAGAACATGGAGCTCGGTCCAAATGCAGTTCACTTCAAGCCTCTTGATAGCAGGGAAGAAGACATCTGCCTTATCGTTTTCTGAATTTTTTCTGAAGAAGGGTCTAGGCCCGAAACGTCAGCTTTCCTGCTCCTCTGATGCTGCTTGGCCTGCTGTGTTCATCCAGCTCTACACCTTGTTATCTCAGATTCTCCAGCATCTGCAGTTCCTACTATTTCATCTGCCTTATCATTCTGGATTAAATGTGAACCCATGTCCCAAACTGGGACAAACAGAACAGACTAAGTCATTAACACGTATACTTTCCTTGTCTCGCTTATCATTTTTGTTTTGTACTTTAAAGTGTTTTCCAACAACCACGTCCAATATAAAAGGAAAATTGTATGGGAAGGCCACTGTATATCATGGAAATTACAATGTGTGTGATAAAGTGTGTCTCAGGGATGATAGGAAACAAAGATCTTGCATTTATATAGTGTCCTTCACTGCTTCATCGTATCTGAAAGAGGTTCTTAGGCACTTAAATAACTTTGAAATGCAGTTAATGTTGTAATGTAGAAAATGTAGCAGGCAATTTGTACGTGTAAGGTGCAATGAAGTAAATGAGTAGAAAATCTGTTTTAGTCACGCTGTTTAAAGGCTAGGAATTCACCGGGATACCAGTTCTAAAGAAGGGTCCTGAACTGAAATGTCAACTTTCCTGCTCCTCTAATGCTGCCTGACCTGCTGTTTTCCTCCAGTTCCACACTGTTGTCTCATCTGAAGGACAACCGTTCTGACCTTCTTTCATCCAAGAGTACAACTTCTGCACATGCTCTCAAATCTCTGCAGTGGAGCTTGACCCTGACCAATAGCCTGTTTATGTACTGACAACAGCACAGGATGGCCCCTGAAATCTTTTTTTTTCCCTTTCTGACTGGTTAAAAAAAATCAAATTCTGATCACTATTCTCTATAACACTGAAGCATCCACAGAAGCAATACAGTATGTAACACTTTGTTTTAAGACAAACATAATTTTTTCGGGATTCTGGGACCTTTATAACTCACTAATCCTCTAAGTTTTTTACAGAAGAATACGGACTTCTGTTTCACCAGTGGCAATCTGAAATGAAAGTTTATTTGAATGACCTGAAAACCTATAGTTACTGTTTGCGCTGTTTGGATGGCGTGGCTCAAATCTTCTAATCAGTATCAATTTGCCTGTTTCAATTCAAATTAGGCAAAAGTAGAATACACTTACCTTGCTCTAATCTTTCTTGTCAAACTTCCAATGGAGGGTCCTGCAGAACACCATCAGAACATGGTACTCAGAAATATTAACAAAGTGTATCTGTACAGAGGCTGCTCTAAATCCTGGTAAAAGCCTCAAAGCTTCTCAGTGTGTTAATGAATGAGTGTACAAGTGGATGAGTGATTGAATGGGTGAATGCAAACAGGATGTTGACATTTATGACAAGGGGAATGGAATATAAAAGTGAGCAAGTTCTACTGCAGCTGCACAGGGCTTTGGTGAAACTACACCTGGGCTATTGTGTGTGATTTTGCTTTCCTTATTTGAAGTATTGCTTTAGAAACATCTCTGAGAAGGTTCAGCCGGCTCATTCTTGAGATAAAGGGCTTAACATGTGAAGAAACATTGATAAGTTTAGGCCTATATCCATTGGAATTTAGAAGATGGGAGGTGACCTTATTAGAACACATAAGATCCCGAGAGGACTTGATAAGGTAGATACCAGGAAGGATTTTCCTTTTGTAGTGGTGGCTAGAATTAGAGGATTTGATTAAGCACAATATGTCTCTGTAAGAGAGAGGTGAGGAAAAGTAGTGTCATTAGCCTGGAATTCTTTACTTCACCATTACAATAGTAATCATTCAAGTTAATGATTCAGAACCTACTGAAGTCTCTGACTCTACATTACAGTCAGAGACATTCACACAGGATCCTGGGAACTGCCCACTGGTAGTTTAAACTTCCCGGGTAATAATCACAGAAACAATATGTCAGCATTTCTGATGCTTATTGCTGGTTGAATATCCCATCTCCAACAATCCAGGGACCAGAAGATCTGAGCCAACAAGTCAGTGCAGCTTGTGATACCTCAGGACAAAATAATATTTTTCTACGTATAGCTTAGAGCCATCTGCGAGACCCTACAGGGAGAACAACATTGTATAACTTCCTGGCAAATGGAGCATGAACTGTCAAATAAATCCCACCATCTGCTCAATTGCCAGATTAATTGTTCTGAAAAGGTTTTTATGTTGACCCATCATTCTGCGTAGATTTCTTGAAACTTGTGGGTAACGGTCCATAAAATGAACCACACATTTCCCAAATAAGGATCAATAACTTGATTGATAGGACAGAATTTAACTGGCCACTCCACCAGGGCACCATTCACCTTCGTCTACGCAACTGAGTTTGTAAGTTTGTGATGGCAAGGCTTGTGGACGGCCTTCCTTTCCTGAGATTAATTGAGGCTCTTAAGTGGTTAGGTAATGCCCAGTCTCATCCCACAGTGGTGGATAAGGAAATCACCGAGTGTTTGGGGCATGGTCTCTTGCTGAAAAGTACACAATGCCTAATTGTGGGACTTTGCATCCTCCAAAGTATATTCCCCTCTTTCTCTCAAACCACTCTACCTGCTGGCCAGTGAACCTCTGCCAGTGACAACTGTTTCTGCTAATTCTCCGGTGCATACAATACCTGCAACAATCACCATTCCCAATGGTGCCAATGAGCACTGGCAAGATTCCAGCAGAAATTTCCACCTTAAACCATCCTGCCCCCAGAAGGTCCAACACTGTTGAGCAAACTATCTAATGGGCTCTTAATTCCACTGGGTCTTTCCCAAAAGAGACAATGCAGTGATCCTAGCAGTTCTCCAGCTGAAAGACCCATTGCTAACATTAATTTCCACATACAGAATTTGAAGGGCATGCCACAAATGAAGGCACACATGCATACATGCTTATACAGACACATATACACACACACAAAGACACTTACTGACACACACATGCACGCAGAGTCACAGATTAATATGAAGATTGAAGATGTTCACGTGAGTAATCAATTTGAAGTGAAGAAAGGGGGATATTGCAGATTCTTTTGTGATGTGGAACAGTATGGATCCAATTTGTCATGAGTTAATAAACAACAAAGTTTCAACAGTCTGTTTTAAAGGGCAAATTACTCTTATCTTCAGTAGAACTGTTGACAGAGATCTAAGCTGTAATCATGGTACAACTGTTGTGGTTATTGGAGGTCAGGCAACTTAGCTTAGGCTCAAATGTCTTGAGCTGCTTTATCAATACCCTTCCCAGCATCATAAGGTCAGAAGTTGGAATGCTCACTGATGATTGCACAATGTTGAGTACCAGCAATGGTTCCTCAGATTGTGAAGTATGAACTATTATGCAGAAAGACCTGTAGGCTTGGGTTGATAAGTTATGAATAATGGGCTGGATTTTACATTGACCAGACAGCCGTTATTCTAGAGTAGATGGAGTTGCACAAGGGAACCCTGTGGAATTCCCATTGTAACACATCCTGAAGGAGTTGCCTGAAAATTGAAGTTTCCTGTGGGCAATTACTGTACATCTGGAATCTTCCAGCTGTCTCCATCTCAATCAGAGAATTTTGCAGGGTCCGATGAAATTAAGCAAAGGTGTTATTCAGGAAAAGTTGAGCTAACTCCTGAGTAACTAGTAAATAGCACAATATTTATCTGACACACACCCAACTACTCCTCCCCCAGATCAATTACACCCCTCAAAGCCTGACACAACACCCCCAGTAACCAGCTCTTTCCCCTGCTCTGCCTTTCACTCACCATATCCCTTCCGTCCCCGACCTGCTAGATCCTAAACAGCCTCATCCTTTCGGACTGGACAGGAATAGCCCCAGTATCACTGGATCTGAACTGATTTAAATTCCTCCTCTAACCCCTGCCAGAGCTGACCACCTGACTCAAACACCCTGCCACTGGACCCGAACAATCCAGACCAGATTTTCACCCTCGTGGTTTCCCCGTCAGAACACCCTGTCTCACCCACCTCATCTTCACTTAAGTATAGCATAATTTACCTTGCCACCTTGTTCCTGGTATCTTAGCCACTTGGCACACGACCCCCATCCATCCTGATATCCTCTCTATCTAACCCTCTACCTTCATCCCCTACCCATCCAACATCCTACCTTTGACAACCTGCTGCTCTTCAGTTGGCACTCGTTACAGCTACTACCCTACTGACCTGGCACAATATGCCCATTACCCATCTATCACCCTTCCCTCCCAGCACCCTAACATCATACTACCGTTATGAACTTACCAGTTGACCAGCAGCTGCCAAAGAGTTTGTCCAAACTTTTACAATCTGGCAAACACGGATCTATAACTTGATTGATAGGAATGTTGAGGAGCAAGGTGGACATCATTTAGGTGTAATGCCAGGGTTCAGGAGCAGGGTGGTGCACCTGGAGGTGAAGTTCAACATGATGGGTCTCCGCATGGAGGATGGGTTGAAATGGGCCATTGGGGTAGTGCGAGGTAAAAGAGGATGTGGAGGCTTTTGGTGTGTACCTGGCAACAACACAGGCCTGGTGCTGATGGTGCCATTAGCCTGTGTTCTCTGTCATTACTTTCTGTTCTCTAGATATGCAAAGTGCTTCTAGAAAATGGCTGGAACAATACTTCATTGATTTGCTGTTACAATGTCATAACATCCAGCAAACGTGAGCCCTGCACTTTCGTTCATCAAACTGAGTCTGATTCTGCCCACCTTCAGCATTGTTTTATGGAAAAAAAATACCCAGGGTGGGCACAATCAGAGTCACTTTGATGAATGAAAACACAGGGTTCATATCTACTGGGCATTATGACATTGTAACAGCAAATCCATGAAGCAGCAGCTGTTTGCAAACACTAGCTACATTTAATTTGCAAATATTTAATCACCCATTTGCCATGCACGCACAGTAAAGGTGCTAAGGGCTCAGAGTTGGTCAAAGCGATTTGCAACATGCCATTGGTGCTCAGAAATTGAATGTGAGCATCTTAATTTTGTTGACGTTAGCAGCAATGATGTTACAAAAAGTCAATGCTGGCCAAAGGGGAGCCATGCAACTTCTAAGGGTTTTGTGTGAGCTACACAACTTCACCTCATCATCTGTCTTCTAAGTGTAACAATATTCGATACTGAAAGCAGTGAGAAGTTCAGCGTTTGTTATATATGTGAGCAATAGGGTATCAGTGACCTGCAGGTACTCCCTTCTCATAACACTGTTGCTGCTCAGACAGTCTGAAGATGAATGGATGGTGGAGACGTGCCGTCATTATTCAAATCTAGCATGTCTCACTGTGTGGGTGAAGTGTGCTCAGCCTCATCTGCAAGTTCTATCATCACTGACTATTCTGAGGTCGAAGAACTTTTCTTCACTCCTTCTGTGCCCAATGTAGGTCTTTTCCACTAAGAGACTTCTGCCCTTCCACTGATGAGATGTTGGTCACTGTGGCTGCCTTTCTGACAAGATGAAAGCAGATGCAGGAGGAATAGGGTCAACATCAAGACAATCAACAATGGCAGGCAGCTTTAGAGAGTGAGGAGCAACTAGCACAGGATGCTGTCGCTGCCACATGACCTGACAGGAAGCAGAATGTTTTGGTCCCAATTCCATTCCCTGGGGATGAGTGAGGTGCAGTGTTGACGGAAGCTCTATATTTCCCAGGTCACTGTGCTGCATGGCCCTAGATTTCAGCTCCACAGAGCCAGCATGTAGTTGAAGCCAATTGGGCATCAGAAAGTAGCTCTTTAAGGACCACTGGCATGGCTGCTTAAGGCTTGACACAAATGGGCAGATGGGAAATATTGATAATATCGACAGGCACCAAATGTAAGTTGCACATCAGGCACTGGAGATCCAGACCCTATTTTTGAAATATTTCCTTTCTCTTATACTTGAAATAAAGATGGAAATAAGGTATAATTTTACCCCACCATTAATGAGAAAATCAACATTAAATGTTGTCTTGTAAAAGCAAAATAATGCAGATGATGGAAATGTGGAATAATAACCACAATTATTGGAAGCATTCAGTGGTCTGGAAGTATCAGTGAAGATAGAACCTGAGTGAAATAACTGCACAGAGGCTGGAATCCCGTCACCAAATCACCATTCATTTACATGTGCACAGTACACTGACTGTGGCCAGCCAGCTTGGAGTCAGTCCCTGATTGGCCCAGGTTAACAACCCCAATCAAGGACCTCATAGTCAATAAGATTCAATCACTGGTTCCAATCACTGCACTGAGTTAATGTTTCATGTCTGGGATCTTTCATCAGATTTAAAATGGCTCATTCTGTTTCAATCTTCTCAGATACTGCCAGACCTGTTGTGTTTCCAGCACTGCCTTTTGAGATTAATAGTGCCTTGACATGGAGTATGGTTACTTTTTGTTGAAGAATCAGGAGTATACCTAGGGATAGACAGCACAGTAGATGAGAAAGGATAATTGCTCTTGTCCGGATGTGAAGAATAATAATTGAAGGATATAGTTACGGTTTTCATTTGAAACATTCAAGATTTATTCCGAAGATTCAAGCTCAAACCTTGCATTTGAGCACAATACAAACTCAAATCCTCCCAGCAACTGGTTTGTTTAAATACCTTCAAAGTTAGCAGGGAGAACATTTGTGATTACAAACTGCCTCATCTCAGCAAAGATTTTTTTTTAATGATAAACTAAAATAATAGGTACCTCAGTGAGTAGCCTAGTTCCATTGAGCAAATGGCACACTACTTGAAAAAAAAGGAGTAATTTGAAGGTAACACATAAGGTTTTGCTTAGAAACTGTGGAGTTTTGCAAGTTTACAATATTCACTCCATCTCCAGTGAAATTACTCCTGTCAGCTCCTTATACAATGGAGTTGACTTTTGATATGGAAAATACCAAGGTTCAGACTGTACCACTCTCTTTCTAGGCATGACAGATGGTGGTAGAGATATAAAGAAATAGTGGCAATGAAACAGACTACATATTATGGTTTATAAATAGCAATATGAATTTGAGACTCATTACAACTTTGGATCTGTCACTGGGTAGCGCAGCTGCCATTCAATCCTGTATGGCATTGATATGGCAAAAAAAGCTGCTGTCACTCACTGTTGGGTCTAACTGTCCATCATGCCAGGCTCTATCTGTTAGATACACTTCTGATACATTTTGATAAAGTACTGTGTCAGTCAAACTGAAAAATGGAGAGATCCCATTTAAAGTTATTTCTAAAACATTCATCGACCGGTATAGAGACAAATTCAAATGTCTTGCGCAGTGAAGTCAGTAGAATCTCTCTTTGAAATGTATCCTTTCACCATGAAAATGAGAAATAAAATCCTTTTCAAAAGTTTGGTAAATTGTTTTGGGGTTTGGGAGAAATATGAAAGTCCTCAATTTACTCAGTCTAGCTTTTTAACAAACAATTTCAATTGCATGGTACGCAGATTTCATTCCAATTGCATCGTTATTATTGGGATTAAGCAATAACTGTGTAAACCTGGCTAGATTGACAGTCCCTTTTTTTAGTCCCGCTCTTCCCCTGTTTTAGATCACACCTTCTCAGTAAGAATTTGTTGATATTTAATGTCTGCCCCCAAATCATGATGATAGAACATTCATAAAACAAAGACAGTGCTTCTTATATTTCTACAGAATTGCCTCAATAATGAAAGTGAATATATTATATGTGCAAAACACTTCAGAACAATTGAAAGGAATTTGGTGTCATTCTTAAACGGGGTATGAGTGTCAATAGTAAAGCTAACATTTGTTGCACATCTCTAAATGCACTTGAGCTGACTAGATCTCCAGGCTATTTCAGAAGGTTAAATAAGAGTCAACCACATTTCTGTCGTTCTGAAATCACATATAGACCAAAATGGATGAAAATGGCAGATTTTCTCCCCTAAAGGACTTTTGTGAGCTAGATTTCTTTTTATTACAATCAACAATGATTACATGGTTACTATTATATTCGCTATTTTTTAATTCATATTTTATTGAATCCAACTTTCACCATTTGCCATGGTGGGATTCAAAGTCATGTCCCCAGAGAGTTAGCTTTGAACTCTGAATTACTGGTTCATATTCTAAAAATGAAAGGCTTTCTTTGTTTTGCTTTTATGTTGATGTTTTTGGATGAGTATTAATACAAAGCTCACCTTACACCTAAGAACCAGCTGAACATCTGACTTAGAAATACACTAATAACACAGAAAACTCTTGCTTTTTACATTTTAACATATAGTATTGGCATGATCACTGAGGTTTGTTCTGCTTACCCCCAAAAAAGAAGTAAATTCTAATACTATAGAGCAGATAAGACGTAGAACAACAGAGAAACACCCACTAAAGCATTAGTCTGGGCTTCTATTTCCCACATTGAACATCCTTTTGGCAATTCCAGGTGAGGTTGTGAATCTATTGCTGATGCAATTATGAAAAACTTTGCACTGCAGGTCACTACATATATGGTTTAGACTATCTAAAACTTATGTTATGTTGGACCTTTAGAGCTAATAAGAGACAATTTTATCTCATTGTGTGAACTACATTCAGAGTGAGTTTCTGGGGGCAAAAAGAATACATTCTAGCTAACTGCAACATCTAATTCTCAAACTATGATTTTGAAAATAATTATTTCTTTCTTCTTTAGGAAATAATGTTTGCAGTATATACCGCTTAAAAGAAAATGGTGTTGAATTAATATGGTGAATGTAGTCATAGGAATTTGCTTCTTTGCAAAATCAAATTACTGGTCTAATAATTGCAGTAACGTAGCACCAGCTTTTCCTGAATGAAGTTAATTTTGCTAGAAGAGATTCTCAACATGGCTTTTCTGGATAAAATAATGACTTATCAGACATTTACAGTTTGTTTTTATGACTTCTTGGCACAAAGGCATTATACAGAATTGAACAGAATTGAATGCAGGTTTTGGCTTGCTGGCTGACTTTCCAATAGCAGCTGTGATTAGTAATAGCCACTGGAATCTTGGCCAGAAAGTGAGACCATATGGATTAACCACATTGTAAGTATCACACATGAGATCACAACCACGGCATTTTATGCATATTTTCTCTGATGTATATATATATATATATATATATATATATATACACACATACATATATATACATATATACATACACACACAAACACACACACACACACACACACACACACACATACACACACACATATATATGTACATATGTAAATAATTACTTCATCTTTCAAATAGCTGAAATGTTCAGTGATCTGCATTTTAAGTATATCTGGCAAGCACTGCGACAGAGAAAAAACAGAAAATGCTGTAAAACCTCAGCAAGTCTGGCAGCATCTGTGGAGAGAAATCAGAGTTAACATTTTAGTCCAGTGACCTTTCTTCAGAACTCAAAATTATCTGTGACACAGAAGATACTGCTGTTCCTGCTTGTGGTTGGTCCTGCCTGGAGATTTTGTGACTTGGCATGTTATGTCCATCTATCCTCTGTTATCCTAATGTATGCACTGTAGCTCATCTGAAACCACTTTGTGACGTTTCTCTTTCAATTGTACCTGGGCTGATGCCTTTTGTTGTGGCTTTCCACTTTGCCTTGTAGAAAAGATCTCTGTAGCTTTACAGCTCTGCTCAACCAGCTGAAATATTAGCATTTTCTTTTCTGCAAGCCACTTTGCTGAGTTATTTTCCCTCTTGCAATTTCTAGGTTGTCTTCATCGGTCTTAAGGTCTGTTTATAGAATTTTAAACATTTGTCTCGCATCACATTTTCTTTCTCAGATCCTTATCTATTTTCCAGCTTCCTTAAGCATTCAGTAAAGTGGACAGGTTGCAACATCTTATGAATTTTCTTCCTTGTTACAAGCTTGACTTTTTTTGTTGTTAACATATCCTTCAACTTCACAAATTCAATTCTACTAATCTCTAATTTTATATCACATCTACCAACTTCTGTTATAATTTGTCCTAAACAGGTAAATTTATCTACTTGTTCCCACATGACACAGTCCACTTCAATCTTCTTTCAAGTTTCTTCTAATGTATTCGATCTAACTAACATTGTTTTTGTCCTTTTGTTGTTCATACTCAGTCCATATTCTAAACATTTAAATTTTACTTGATCTACAATATATTGTATGGCCTCTTCTGCTTCCGCTAGTAGTGTTGTGTCATCTGTGTAGAACAAGTTTATGTTCCTGCTTCCAGCTTTTACCCCTGGAAGTACATCTGATTCTCTATTTAAGACACTCTACAAGCTTTGTTGTACTTCTTTCTTCACCTCCTACCTGATTTTTTGGTGCTTTATTTAGTTTTTATATTTGCATGATATTTTACATGGCAGGCTCTCAATAAATCTCATATTTTTTACTGTCAGTGTAACATTTCAAAAAACATGTCTGTAACCTTTTGAAATGAACAAAATCAAATGCTCTGTTATAGTCTAAGAAGCATATATAAATGTTCTTGTGTATTTCTAGATGTTTATTGAAGATTATTCTGAAATAAAAATATTCTGCTCTTGTTCTCATTGAAGGTTTAAAGTCAAACTGTTTCAGCAAAATCTTCTTCAAATGTGTTATTATTTTATCTATTATGATTTTCAAGTCACTTTAATAAGATAACTCATTAAGCTTACAGTTCTAAAGTAATCACATATCAATGCTTTAAACTTCCTTATGTAACTTAACGAATAATGAGTTTTCCAATGAAGTCACTGGAATGTATCCTTTGGTCTATATTTGATCACAAATTTCTGTTATCACCTCCAGTTCTGTTTCTTTAAGGGCTCTTAGATGTTTGTTGTTAGATCATTGATGCCCAAGGCTTTTCCTGTCCTCATGAATTTCACAGCATTCTTTATCTCTGATATCATTATGTAGGGTCCATCATTTGCCTCTATATCTTGAGAACATCTTTGATTTGGAACATTATACAATTCCCTACTATATTCTGCTCATATTTTTGCATTCCTCACACGTAATATTTTCCATCTTTGTCTTTTATGTTCCTGATATTTGTTGTGGATTCTATCTGTCAAAATTGGACCTTCTAGTGTGTAACTTTCATTTTGTGATTTCTTTCCAGCGGCAATACATCACAACACATCTTATTCCATCATTTCTTCTCAGCCTGCCTGCATACGTTCTTTATTTCCTTTCCAATTTCATCATAAGCATCTGTGTTTTTTTTCTTTCTCTTTCTATCATCATTATTAGTATCTCATCTGCCATCCACTGTCTCTTTGCTTTCTACTTTTGTCGTTTTTTTTCCTTTGTAGTTTTTGTATACTCTCTTTCATTGTCTTTTTTTTCATTTGCTTTCTATTTCTTGCTCTGAGAACTCCATTTCTTTGGATTCCTCAATCCTGGAGCATTTATTTTTGTTTTTGTACATTCGGAAGGAATGGCTCTCTGATGTTCTTATTTTCAACATGTCAAAGTTGAAGTGGTCACGCAGCTTTTTCTTCTTCTTTAATTTTCAGTTTCAACTTCAATTTTGACACAAGAAAGCAATGATCTGAATTTATATCGATGCTGGATGCATATGAATGTTCTTTATACCATTTCTAAAATGTTGTTTCACCATCTATTTGACTTCCATGCACATAACCTGGACTTTTTCAAGTGTATGTGCATCTTTAAGATTGCTTAAAGAAAGTGCTTGGCATTATCATATCCTTCTTGTGACAAAATAGTATCAGTCTCTCTCCCCTTTCATCATCCTGACGTGAAAACAGAAAATGCTGGAGAAAACATAACAGGCTAGGCATTGTCGGTGTAAGAGAGAGAAACAGAGTTAACGTTTCAGGTCTGTGACCTTTCATAAATTGAATGCATTTCTGATGTTCCTTCATTAATTTGAACATTTAAATCATCCCTTATGATTACCATCAGTTGATTTAACTTGATCATATCACCTCAGGATGTTATGATAAAAATGTCTTTATTTCCTGATCACTATGATCTTGTGTCAGGGCATAAACATCTATGACAACCAAATCAAAAGGCGCTCCTTCAATCTTAATCATGATCACTCTTTCTCAGATTGGCCAGGAACATCAATCAGATTTCTTTTATCTTGTGTTTCTTAGGATTCTTATTCCATTGCTATGTTCCTCACTGCCTGGGAAGTACAGAACATCATCTTCTACAAGATTTTACCATTTTACAAGTCAGCAGTAGTATCTCTTCATTACTTGTATGGATTATTAAGTAATCCTGCCTTTATATAATTCTCATATTCCATGTTCTCGTACTCTCAAAAAGTCACCTCTTGCAGATGTAAGATGGTTAGAATCTGGAGAGATAGAAAAGAAGATTTATGTGCGGAAGGAACATTCAGAATAAATAAAGCAGGAAGACAATACCAATTTACAATTGTCTCTTCAGAGTCAGCAATGTCTGCATAAAATCAATCACTATCATTTTGATTGGATGCCTTTGATTGATAGCAACCAATAGCTGTCATGGTGCTAAGTGCTTTCAATGATTAAACAATCAGCTCCTAATGTTTACCTTGATACAATTCCAATTCCTCCTCAAGAAATGGACAAATCCTATATATCAGAATATAAATCTAATTGTTTAATTGTTACAATATGGTGGTGTAGTTCCCATCCTGAAAATTTAATATTAAACATAACACTGGATTTTACTTTGAATTATTTTTTAAACTCTCATGATGACAGATGGAAAATGAACTGCAGAAAACTTATTAAAAAAATCAAATTGGTAAAAGCCAGGTGACCTATCTTCTCAATGACTGTACATTTAATTTATTTTACCATGAATGTGAGCATATGAAAAGATGGACAAAAGAAGACATTGGCAAATCAACTCTGATCCAAGGAATCACTATGCACTAATGCATAATAGCATGTCCTTGCGCTTTAACGTTTGTGAGAAGCAAGAATCTTCAAGAAAACATCTAAGCCACTTCAAACAAAATCTCACAATTTCTTTTTTAAAACTGATAGGTGATCAAAAGGCTTATCAGGAGATTACATGACCATGAGATACATTCCCCAGGAGATCACAGTGACCATGAGATACATACCCAGAAGATCACCATGGTCATGAGTTACATACTCAGAGATATCATTTTGATCATGAAGAACATAACACACACACAAAAAAAGAAAAGCAGGAGTAGATCAGAGAGCCCATTGAGTCTGCTCTGCTACTTAACATGATCATGGATGGTCTTGGGCTTCAACTCACTTGCTAGCCCTCCCATGTCCCTTTATTTCCTGACAGACCAAACATCACTTTATTTTAGCTTTAAATATATTCAATAATGGCAAATTGACAACAATCTGAGGTGCATAATTTCAAATATTAGAAACGCTTTGAGTGAAGAGACTTACCTTCAACTCAGGCCTAAGTGATCCGTGCCTCATCCTGTAACATGTGCCTTCAGTTTCTTGATTCCTCAGCCAGTGAAAACAATCTTTCTGTACCTCCCTGACTCTTCATAATTTTTGAATCTTTCAATGAGATCAGCTCACATTTTTTGAAATTCCAAAGAACATAGACACAGTTTAATCAGCTTCTCATTACAGAGCAACCCTCTCATCCTAGACACCAATGTAATGAATCTTGTCTGTATTGTCCCTAGGGCATGTATACCTTTCCTTAAATGTGGAGATGAAAACTGCAAGTGGTATGAGATATATGTTCTCATTAGATTGTGTATAATTGTAGTAAAACTTCTTTATTCTTGTACTCCAATAACCTTTTGATAAAGGCCAGTGGTCCAAAAGGGAAGACTAGTAAATTTTGAAAAAGGCACAGACTGATCCAATTCATCTTGTATACTTTAAAATGAAGTTCCTGTGGGATCAGTATGTTCGTTTCCAAATATTACAATTGTAATTTTTTTCTTTTAGGAAGCTATTTGCTTTCTTAATCATTTTTGATAAGACCATAAGACTACAAGGAATAGAGACAGGAGTAGGCTGTTCGGCTCCTCAAGCCTGCTCCACCATTCAATAGAATCACAGTTGATCTGACTCAATCCATAAGTCTGCTTTCCTGCCCTTTCCCCTAACCCTTGAATTCATAACTGAACAAGAATCTACCTATCTCAACCTTAAATATACACAAGGACTCTGCCCTACAGGTCTCTGTGGCAGGGAGTTCCAATCCTTTGAGAGAAGAAATTCCTCCTCAACTTAATCTTCAAAAGACACCATTTTATTATGAGACTATCCCTTCTGGTCCTAGACTCTCCCATGAGGGAAAACATTCTGTCAGCATTGACTCTGTCAAGCCCCTTAAGAATCCTATATGTCCTAATGAGATCTCCTGTCACTCTTCAAAACTCCAATGAATAAAGTCCGAACCTATTTATCCTTTGCTGATGAAAAAATCCCTCCATACCGGATAGATAACTTTGTATTCCTTATACAAGTATACCCAAATCTCTCTGAATTTTGGCATTTTTTTCACATCTTTTAAAATTTATTATCCTTTTGTATTCTTACAACCAGTTAATAATCTCACACTGTCCCATACTATAGTCCATCTGCCACTTTGTAGTATGCCTATATCTTTTTGTATCCTCCCCACAGCTTGAATTTCTATCCAACCTTGTATCATCTTCAAACTTAGATGGATTACTCTCTACCTCTTTGTCTAAGTCATGTATATAGATTGTAAATAGCGGAGACCCCAGAACTGATCTATGAGGCAATCCACTAGTCAGCCTGCCAATGCCTCATTTATTCCTACTCTCAGGTACCAGTCCATTAAACAATCCCTTATCCATATTAGTACATCACCTCCTAACTCTGTGAGTCCTTGTTTTAATGTAGTAGCCTTTTGTGTCACATGTTATCAGATGCCTTTCGTAAGTTCAAGTATAGTATGTCTACAGTTCGTCTTTGTCTGCCATTCTTGTTACATCTCAAAAACCAGTAAATTCATCAAACATTTTTTCTTTTATATAACCATGTTGACTTGTTAATCGGACTATAACTGATATAAAAAATCACATCTCTATCCAAACCTGTGGAAATCATGTGCTCCTCCTGGTTCCACAGCTGCGGCTGGCCACTTTCCATCCTTGAAAATTGTTTCTATTGCACTCCCTAATTCTCCTGATGCCTGGAGTTACCAATTAGCTGGATGAATTTGCTTCCCAAACTGGGCTCACAAATCACCTGTATTATCCTCATGAAATGGATGGTGCTAATGTCACTGTGTGTGTGTGTAAGTTTATAAATGTATCAAAGTTTTAATTCTATTGATTGTTACAAAAGCCCACCTTATTTACTGAATCTCCCTATGGTAAGAAACCTGCTGCCTTTAGAGAAGATCAGACCATTTAGTTATTGTTCAGCTGGCATCCCTTTAGTTGGCTTGGTGTGCACAATTTGTAGCCTAGTTTATCTGTCCATGGTTCATAATTTTACAATTAAACTTCATAATGTTAATTAACATTACTGGGAATTTAGTCTGCATACCTATGACTATTTAAATGATGCTTGTGTGTGAGTTATTTCAATATCAAGTTTTGAACACTTCTTTTGACTTAAAATAGTTCAAATATATCCCTCATCATAATTTAGAAAGTTAATTCTCAGGATTATCTTTTATAGTACCCTTTGAATTCTCTGTAATTTCTATTCAAAGGTTAGATTCTGTTAATATTTTACATATGGCATCTCTGACAATTTTACATATTTAATCAACTTACCCTCAAATGAATACTGATACTTGTCTAAACTTCTTCAGAACAATTTCACACAGACTGAATATTCAAAGACAATAAATACACCCAAATTATTTCCCTTTCCACTGTTTGCTAATGGACAGTCATTCATTCTGTAATCCCAAGTTGTGCAGGATATCTCATCTTTAACTATCTGCCATTCCTGAGTACTTCTGCTAATTGGTACAAATCCCTTTGGATGTACTCAATCATTTGGTCACATGGTTTGATGTGGTCAGCTTTTTTTAAATTACACAATGTGTCCTGTTTCCTATCATTTACAATTGGTGTTGATTATAGGGGACTCAGAAAGTGTTCCCATAAAACTTCACTAACCATTGCCTTGTGCAAAGCCATGTTCATTCATCTGCGTTCTTAACTCTCTATTACAGACTAGTTTTTAAACCACAAACTATTTTACCATTAGTTCCACACCATTTTTTGGGGTTCCTGAAAATTGACATGTCTTGGACCATGTGCCAGTTATACCCATCGCACAGAGAGAGATGGCAAGAACTGCAGATGCTGGAGTCAGAGTCAATATGTGTGGAGCTGGAGGAACACAACAGGCCAGACAGCATCAGAGGACAGGAAAGTCGACATTTTTGATCCAACCCGAAACGGCGTCTTTCCTGCTCCTCTGACGCTTCCTGACCTGTTGTGTTCCTCCAGCTCCACACTGTATTGACTGATACCCCTCACACAGACTGGGTCTATAGCGGGCAACAAATTTGCTATACCAATTTTCTGCTGCCAGCAATGAGTTTCAATATTCATTAGCCATCTAGTTATAAATCAAAAACCTTCCAGGTGGACACCTGGGACAACCGAACAACAATTTTACTCCAAAATAAATAAATGAAAATATTTTGGATTTCTGCCCCTTTGGATAACAAACCTTCCTTTGTTCATCATTCTGTCCATCAACTTAAACTCCAAAATAAATCCAGTTTATTAAATTGCTGGACATCCTGATTCAAAGGGGCAGAAATTCAAAATATGTTAATTTATTTATTTTGGAGTAAAATTGTTGTTTAGTAGTCCCAGGTGTCCACCTGCAACGGACATTAAACCTCTTAAGTATGTAAACTGAAGTCCTAAAATCAACAAATGTGAAATCCAAGCACAAATAAATGACATTAGCATTAGCTCCACCCAATTGTACCAAGCAGGTAGTAATTGAAATAATACTCCTTAAGGAGACCTCTGGATGCTCGAAAGATTCCAGTCATTGTTTTTGGAGTTGAGAGCTATATCTAGGCCTATGATCAAAGCTTCAGCCTACGACATATGATGCCATCCCAAAATCTTCCCTACCCCGCCCCTGCCCTGCACACCTTGCATCTACTTGTGATATAACAACCGGCTCAGTGTAGCAGCTAAATACATTTCCATTGTTACAAGGTCGTTCATTTGGTAACCATTGTATACTAGAGGCATTCAAATTTCATGTCCATTGTCTGCTGAAAGAAGTGAAAATGACCAGTTGTATTCTCTGCACCATTTTATGGTCTCTCTGAAACACTAGAGAATACTTCATAAAAAGTAAACTTGAAGGAAGTTACCTTGGATAAGAAACACACCACGACAATGAAGGTGTCACAATTTTGCATTGTCAAGTGAGAGTATCCTTGAGAGGTCTTAACATTGAGTCTAAATGCCATGAGTTCTTATGCTTTCAGGTCAAACATGAGCAAGCAAACCTGCTGCTAAGAATCCATCTCTTACTGTTTGTCTGCAAATGAACCAGTTCCCCTCAATGTTGAATATGCCCAGGAATAAAGGTTTGAGGGTGGAAGAGGCACAGAATATACCCTGAATGGGGTTCTCTATTTCAGTTATGAACAGTGGTAGACAATAAAAAAAACTAATATTGACTGTGACGCCCAGGCACGCTTGCTGTTTTTACATCCATATTGATTAATCATTATAAGACTTTTGTAAAAATCCTAGATACATAATTGACAAGTGTACTACTATTGCAAAGTTGGGTAGAGTATTTGTGGATTTGAAGGCAGGACGTTAGAATTTGATGTTTGTAAAATGATAGGGAGAAGAGTGTGCAGTCCTTTAAAAGATGATGTGTTTTTTTCTAAACTTGGAGACTGAAAAAAAGGTGTTGGTGCACAGAGAGCGCCTGAAATTGAAACATTGTATCAAAAGGCTATGTGGTTAGCAACCCAGGCAGTAGTTTGTTTCATTATTAAGGCAACCAGTTTGAAAATCAGCCAATTAATTTAAACCAGGCACTTAGAGACTAAAAACCAATTAAATGTAGATCTGATGGTTTTGATAACCTAGGACCAATCCTATTGTAAGAAATTAATAGGTTAACAAGGGTATAAAAGCAGAGGGTATTTGAAAATCAGTGTGAGAGCAACTATCATCTTAGAGAGTTGACAACCATCAGCTCTAAAGAGAAAATCACTGTCTCTCACAGAACTCTCTGATCTCTCAGAGTAACCATCATCTAACTAAAGGCACAGTTGCATTCCCAGTTAATATTTCTGACACAGGAATTCGAAGGACAAGGCGTTCCTGACTGAAGATCAGCAGAGAGGACACAGACCGTTCCGGAAAACTTATCCTGGCTGTAATTTTGAGAGACTAAGTTTTAATTTTTAAAAAAAAAAATATTTTGGTTTATATAAGTAGGACTTATACTTTTTGGAATGACACACTGTGAGAATTTCGTTTTATTTGGGAATAGTTAGGAGTTGGGGTGAATTGATCAGTTGTTAATGGTTCAGTTAATCTGTTCACTGTTAGAGTTAGATAAATAAATTGTTACTTGTTGATGATAGACTGCATGAAAGGAGTTAATTTCATTTAACCCCTCCTTTACGACAGCTTAAGGGTGAGAGGCAGGTTATACCACTTTTCATACTTCTTTTAACAGATTATAGGGTGAGGTGAGCCTCTCTGGATAGTTTGATTTTAGGTATCAGGGGATGATTGACCTCTGCTTTATAACAGCTACATACCACAATGAAGGGACAACAAGGTGCAGGGCTAGATGAACACAGCAGGCCAAGCAGCATCATAGGAGCAGAGAGGCTGACGTTTCGGGCCTAGACCCTTCATCAGAAAAGGGGGAGGGGAAGGGGGTTCTGAAATAAATAGGGAGAGAGTGGGAGGCGGATAGAAGAGGGATAGAGGAGAGGATAGGTGGAGAGGAAACAAACAGGTCAAAGAGGCGGGGATGGAACCAGTAAAGGTGAGTGTAGGTAGGG
>NC_063342.1:23503206-23531343 GCF_021869965.1 Rhincodon typus
CTCCCTGTTTGTAAACTCCATCCTTCTATCAATGAAGGATAATATTCCATTTGCCTTCGTAATTAGCCGCCACAATTAATTTGCACTGATCATAATCCACTTCATCGAAAACTGTTCCAATTGATTTTCTAGCGACAACCATTAATGCAAAGATTATTCAAAGAACACCTACGCTCGGTTCGCAATAAACAACTGCACCTCCCAGTCGCGAACCATTTCAACTCCCCCTCCCATTCCTCAGACGACATGTCCATCCTGGGCCTCCTGCAGTCCCACAACGATGCCACCCGAAGATTGCAGGAACAGCAACTCATATTCCGCTTGGGAACCCTGCAGCCCAATGGTATCAATGTGGATTTCACAAGTTTCATAATCTCCCCTCCCCCTACCGCATTCCAAAACCAGTCCAGCTCGTCCCTGCCTCCCTAACCTGTTCTTCCTCCCACCTATCCCCTCCTCTCACCTCAAGCCGCACCTCCATCTCCTACCGACCAACTTCATCCCGCCCCCTTGACCTGTCCGTCCTCCCTGGACTGACCTATCCCCTTCCTAACTCCCTACCTACACTCACCTTTACTGGCTCCATTCCCGCCTCTTCGACCTGTTTGTTTCCTCTCCACCTATCCTCTCCTCTATCCCTCTTCTATCCGCCTCCCACTCTCTCCCTATTTATTTCAGAACCCCCTTCCCCTCCCCCTTTTCTGATGAAGGGTCTAGGCCCGAAACGTCAGCCTCTCTGCTCCTATGATGCTGCTTGGCCTGCTGTGTTCATCCAGCCCTGCACCTTGTTGTCTCGGATTCTCCAGCATCTGCAGTTCCTACTATCTCCTACTACAATGAAGGGATTGTTTTCAACTGATCATCTGATTTTCAAAGAAACAGATTTAACAACGACTTATTTGCCTGTATTTGTCTGTATTATCTTATTGTACCTCTGTACAAAATCATATCATGTTACATAAAGCCAGGAGGGTGAGAAAGTGAAATGCAACCAGAGTCAAAAGGACTCAGCACACTGCAGGGACTAACAATCATCTTGTTGTATATTTTCATCTTGTTATCAGTCTATTAAATCAAAAAGGAAAATCTGATTGGCAGCCCAACTTCAAAGCGATCAGAAAAGAATTAAACTGTTAATGACATTTAGAAGCATTCACACTTCTTCAAATTAAAAGAAAATTCAAAAGCCTGGTGAACTGAAAGATTTAATGGCTCAAAGGTCAGTGTAAATCTTGCTATCATAGAGAAAGAATGAGAGAGAGAAAAAAAATCTATTATACTGGCCAGATTGGTGGCTGAAAAATCCCAGTGAAATTCACCTTCTTGTTCACCTGTCTCTTCTTTCAATCATTCTGCCATCTCGTCAGCTGTACCCACAGATTGGCCAAACAGTAAGTAATAGAGGGCACAGCCTGTCTGCCAAGCACTCACTGTGGGAGATAAAAGATATATGGTCTCATGAAGCTCTCATGACGTATTTCCAAGAATAGATAAGAACATGTTCCTTTCACTGAAATGATTTTGGATAACAACATGCATTGATAGGTTCATTTCAGTTATGATTTATTACCCTATCCATTATTTCATTGCCAAAGCGCAGGTGCAGATCACGAAGCCACTGATCATACTGAGTGTTTGCAGCCTGCAATAGCTGTGGCCCAATTTTAAATTCTTTATTTGTAAGATCATAAGATAGTCCCAGATGAAAAAAAAGATCATTTCGTTTCATCCTTCCGGGATTTGACACTTGATAAGCAGATTACTACAGTTCGGAAAGGTTGCAGTTAAGATTCATGTGACCTACATGAGGCTGAGAGGTTATTGGTAAGAAAGGCTCACTGGAACAGAAGACCTAAAGGGGAGTGCAATTGAGGGCTTTTGCAATTCTGGAAGGTATTCATAGAATACAATTGTACAGCGCAAAATGAAGCCATTGGAGCTGTCGGGACTGAAGCATCTCTTTGAAAGAAATATCCAGTTCATTCCATGCCACACCTATTTTCTCACACCACTGTTCCATTTTCTATTGCAATCCATTACCTTTCAAATGCAGTCCACGTCATAACAATTTACTGCAGAAACTTAATTTCCCCCATCTTGTCTCCATTCTGTTTTATTTACTATCTAAAATATGTGTCAACTTTATTGTTTTTCCCTATAAACTGTATTAAAATCCTTCATGAACTTGAATAGTGACCACACCAACTTTCATTTAGTTGATACGTTTGACGTAGTGAAAGGTTTGCTTTATCAGACAGAACTTGTCAGTATGCCATGCAAAAGATAATATTAGAATGAGGGACTTGTTTAGAAAGGTAGGTATGGATGAGAATCTTAAAAAAAAGTGAATCTAGAGAGGCAGAAAGGTTTAGGGATTATCCAGCTGCCAATGTTGGATTGAATAAATTGTGGATTGCAAGTGGCAAGTCCAGAACCGAGGGTGACAGTTTAAGGAAATGAGGTCAGACATTTAGGACTGAGGTAGAACATAGAACATAGAACATAGAACAGTACAGCACAGCACAGGCCCCTCAGCCCACGATGTTGTGCCGACCAATTATCCTGCATTAAGATCAAACTAACCTGCATATGCTTCATTTTGCTATCATCCATGTGCCTACCCAAGAGTCGCTTAAATCTCCCAAATGTATCTGACTTTACTACCACCACTGGCAGTGCCTTCCGCGCACCCACCACTCTCTGTGTAAAGAACAAAAGTCTGACATCTCCCCTATACCTTCCTCCAATCACCTTAAAATTATGCTCATGACAGTCATTTCCACCCTGGGTAAAAGTCTCCGGCTATTCACTCTATCTATGCCTCTCTTTATCTTGTACACTTCTATCAAGTCACCTCTCATCCTTCTTCGCTCCAATGAGAAAAGCCCTAGCTCCCTCAACCTTTCCTCATAAGACCTGCCCTCCGGTCCAGGCAGCATCCTGGTAAATCTCCTCTGTGCCCTCTCTAAAGCTTCCACATCCTTCCTATAATGAGGCGACCAGAACTGAACACATTATTCCAACTGTGGTCTAACCAGGGTTTTATACAGCTGCAGCATAACCTCGAGGCTCTTAAACTCAATCCCCCTGCCAATGGAAGCCAACACCCCATACACCTTCTTTACAACCCTATCAACTTGGGTAGCAACTTTGAGGGATCTATGGACGTGGACCCCAAGATCCCTCTGTTCCTCCACACTGCCAATAATCCTGCCATTAACCCTGTATTCTGCATTCAACCTTCCAAAATGAATCACTTCACACTTTTCTGGGTTGAATTCCATTTGCCACTTCTTTGCCCAGCTCTGCATCCTGTCAATGTCCCGTTGCAACCTACAACAGCCCTCCATGCTATCCACAACTCCACCATCCTTTGTGTCATCAGCAAACTTACTAACCCACCCTTCCACTTCCTCATCCAAGTCATTTATAAAGATCACAAAGAGCAGAGGTCCCAAAACATTTCCCTGCGGAACACCACTGATCACCGAGCTCTAGGCTGAATACTTTCCATCTACTACCACCCTCTGTTTTCTATTGGACAGCCAATTCTGTATCCAGGCAGCCAAATTTCCCTGAATCCCATTCCTCCTTACTTTCTGAATGAGCCTACTGTGGGGAACATTATCAAATGTTTTGCTAAAATCCATATACACCACATCCACTGCTCTACCTTCATCAATGTGTTTTGACACATCCTTAGGGCATTCAATAAAGCTTGTGAGGCATGATCTGCCCCTCACAAAGCCATGCTGACTATTTCTAATCAAACTATGCTTTTCCAAATAATCATAAATACTATCTCTCAGAATCCTCTCCAATAATTTGCTCACCACAGATGTAAGACTGACTGCTCTGTAATTCCCATTATTATCCCTATTCCCTTTCTTGAACAGGAGAAATTTCTTCACCCAGAGAGTGGTGAGCCTATGGAATTCTTTACCACAGTTGAGGCCAAAGCAAGAAAAAGTTAGATACAATTCTCAGGCTAAACGATCAAAGGGTACAGGAGAAAGAGGGTACAGGATGATCAGCCATGATCATATTGAAATGCAGAGTAGGCTTGAAGGGCCTATGGTGCTCCTACTATCTATGCTTTTATCTCTAGCAGATCATTCTTTTCATATATATCTTGACTTTCATCCATATCTCTTTTTTAAAAATTCATTCACAGGATATGGGTGTTGCTAGCTGGGCTGTATTTATTGCTCACTCCTATTTGTCATTGAGACGTGGTTGTGTGCTGCCTTCTTGAACCACTGCAATCCATGTGGTGTAGGTACACTGGTTGGGATAGAGTTTCAGGATTTTGACCCATTTTGTATTTATATATTGGTGTATATTAATGCTGCATTATCTTTGTCTTGTATTTTGTATTGGTGTGCATGAATAAATTATACTTCTGTCCTTTTGATATTCCTTTCTCTTTGCATTATTTTTCATTCCATTCTGATTGTAAAGACACACAGACAGCCAGTTATCCAGCTGATACCCAAATTCTTATTGAGTCAGTTGCTAATTTGTGAAAAAATTGCCATAACATGACTGACTTGGTTCTAACTGGATCACAAAGCAACATGTCATTTCCCTGGCCCAGGACTATTTTCGACAAGGTTGTGGGGAAGGAGGTGGGGGGAGACCACAAACTGCACGTAGATTGGTGATAACCTATTAAGACCTCTTGCTGGAAGCCGATGGGGAATTTTCTAGGTCATTGGAAACATCAGGGATCAACGCACTCACCAATAGATGGTTTCCTGGTAGGTAACTGAGGCATTAGTCCTCCAGGATGTTCTATACGTGCTTGGCCTTAGCTGCACCTATGGAAGACCTCCCACCCTCCACATAAAATGATGATCTGGCTGCTGAGTTCATTTTTTAAAATCAGATTTAATAAATTTGGAGTGAGAGTGCTTCCAACATGAGTGCTGTTTCCCTCACTTTATTTGGAAGGCCAGCGTGGTGCTGGTGGCCTCGTGGTATTATTGCTATACTATTAGTCCAGAGACCCAGGTAATATTCTGGCAGATGATGGAAGTTGAAATCAATAAATATATCTGGAATTAAGAGCCTAATGATGAGCATAAAACCATTGTTGATTGTCAGGAAATACCCATCTGGTTCACTAATGTCCTTTGGGGAAGGAAGCTGCTGTCCTTACCAGGTCTAGGCTACACCTGACTTCAGACCCACAGCAAAGTGGCTGACTCTTAACTGCCCTCTGGGCAAGACATGCTGTCCTGGTCAGCAATGCCCATATCTTGTGAATTAATAAAACAAAATATTGGAGAAATGCAAAAGTCTTGGATGGTAATATAGTTGGAAGAGTGCTATTAGGAAGATGTCAAGGCAATGGGTTGGTTTCAGTTAAGAATGAGATAAGAAACTTTTTCCTTCAAAGGTCTGCGAACATTCTTCTGTGAGTGCACAGTCATTGAGTATATTGGAGTCAGAGAGTAAGAGATTTTTGTGTATTCAAGCTTAATTAGCAGCACCTCCTGCTCCAGCTTGGCACTTTTCAGCCTTCTGGACTCAACACTGAGTTCAACAACTTTAGATAATAACTTAAAATGTAATAATATTCAAGGCTATGAAGACACTAGAAAGTGGGACTAGAGTAGATTTGACGTAGTGTTGGTTGTACAGACTTGATGGGTGAAGGGCCTCTTCTGTATGTGTGATTTTATTATTCTAACTTATACAGTCATTTGATTCAATTTGTTCTTTTCACCTTTTGCTTTACTGGTTTGATCTTCTCTAGTTTCTTTCTTTATTCTGTAATTCATATGGCTGCAGTACAGTAAGTTAAGTCTCATTTGGACACAACCTTTGTTTCTTTACTATATCCATTACATTTCTGTTTGTTTGTTGCATAGCAATTTTTTTTTGTTATTTAATCTATCCAATCTACCATTCTATCATGGACTTTCTTCAACCTTCCACTGACTTAGAAACTCTTAGATTTCCACCTCTTTTTTAGTTCTGATGTAAGGTCATGGACTTGAAACATAAACTGTTTCTTGCTGCCTGACATGCTGAGTGTTTCCAGTACTTTTGTTTTCATTTCAGTTTCTCAGAATCCCTTATGTTATGGTTTGACACATGGGAGGGGAGGTAGAAGTCAGATATAGACTTGTTGAAAAGCTGAGTAGGCTTGCAGGACTTAATATTCTACTCCTGCACATGTTTCTTAAGTTTATGTTCTCGGAATGAGGGTTTTACGATTAACAGGTTGCTGGAGTGAGACATGGTGGGATTTAGGATACGGACAAATAGTTTTACATAAACACAAGTCGTGATAAGTTGAAAATGGAATCCTGACTTCTCATTGGGACATTGAAATAGTCAAGTCTAGAGCTATCAAGGGCATGGACAAGGGAACTAGGAATGAATGATCTGAGGCACCCTTGTTAATGTAAGCTGGTGGATTGACGAAGAAGGTTTGACCGGCTGATGAATTGGTAAAACTGGGCACAGACTCGAGATTATCAACATCAAAACAAATTGTGAATTTAGAAGGGGTAGTAGGAACTGCCGTTGCTGGAGAATCTAAGATAACAAGGTGTAGAGCTGGATGAACACAGCAGGCCAAGCAGCATCAGAGGAGCAGGAAAGCTGACGTTTCGGGTCTGGACCCTTCTTCAATTTAGAAGGATGACTTTCACTATAAAATGATCTAAAGGGAATTCAAAGGAGAAATTCACTCATGTTACCTGTCTCTGTGAGACAATGGTGTATATACATTTATAGCTATATATATGCACACACATATACATGTATGTGTATATATATGGATGAAGATACAGTAGACACACTTATAGCTCTATAAAACTCAATTAATTTATTAAATACTTAAATAAATATACACACTTTTAACCATTAGAGATATCTCAATCACTGTGTCTCACTACCTTGGGTTCTGTAACTATCCCCAAATGTTATTACCCGGGCGAGTTGGCAGCTGGCCAGGCTGGAACTCTTCCTGGTGCCCTCACCATGCCTCCTAATGTAGGGTACCTCTTGGACTATTATTCTCCGAAGCCCTGCTGAAAAATCAGGGTTTACCAGGCTGCTTTACACACAGGTCTCTGTGCCAAGTGTATGCCTTATTTGGAATTATCTGTGCATGTGACCAATCCCAAATGTCTTGTCCTTATTTGTTAGAGACAGCAGTTGCTGATTTCCTGCAATCTTAGCTCTCAGCAGTACTGAACGACTCAGCATAATTCTACTCATGTAACAGCCTATTGTAAAGTCTCTTATCAGTTCCTGTATCTACAGCCTTGGCCAACATCTCCCCCCTTTTGATTTATCTAAGGATTGTTGCTACTGGGTTTGCTACATCCTTGAGTGCGCTTCCAGACAGTGGTGAGCATTACCTCCTTGCAGCAATGTGCTCTCAGCAAAGCATTACTCCATTTGTGTTATTTGAAATGCTTTTAGATCATTGTACTGTCAAAAACATGGTTATAAACATAACATGGTTATAAACAAAGTTACAAATCAGTTTACAATATCTTACTCATTTTTTTTTCTTCCACAGCAAATATATTGTTACATGCTTTCCACATCTTGCAAGATACACATAATATCAATAGAAATGATGATGAATGAATAGTTAGAAATACTACAAACTAGCAATGTCTAGATTATTCTTAACCTATAGTAAACAATCATTACAAACCCTCTCTTTCCATGTTCTTATTTCCTCGATCTGCGGCTGCCATTCTTCTTTGGCCATTGGTCCTTGTTTGGCTAATTCATCTGCCTTTCTTTTTTCCTCTGGTGATAATTTAGAATGAGTTTTTACTTTCATCACTCCATATTCTTTCCCTTTCACATTTTCAAACGTGTACCTCAGCAATGGTTTGATGATAGGGCCTTCCCATCTGCTGACACAAAGCCTCTGGCCTTCTACAAAGGTAGGTATTCTGTCAGACTGTTGCACGCATACATACTGTCTGAATAGATAGCAGTTCCTGGGGGAAATTTATCTGGATGGCTCACTCTATATACCATTGCTGCCAACTCAGCTGCTTGAGGACTCATGGTCTTTGGCAGTTTGAAGGCTATGCTATCCACTTCTCGTCCTTGCTCATCTTTCATATAGATCCCACAACCAGTTTTCCATTCTCCGTCCTGTAGAACCATCAACAAAAACTTTCAAGGGTGATTTATTATTCCCTTGTTGTTCTTATATTTCTGTCTCTGTCTGTCTCTTGTCTCAGGTATTCCCTCTGTTCTCTTTACCATTATTTCAACCTTTTTATTTTGGTACAAATGGTTCCATAAGACCATAAGACATATGAACAGAAGTTAGGCCATTTGGCCCATCGAGTCTGCCCCGCCATTCAATCCTGGCTGATAAGTTTTTCAAACCCATTCTCCTGCTTTTTCCTGATAATCTTTGATCCCCTTAACAATCAAGAACCTATCTATCTCTGTTTTAAATATATTTAATGATCTGGCCTCAATAGCCTTCTGTGGTAATGAATTCTACAGATTCACCGATAACACAATGTGGAGGTGCAATCTGTTCGGCCCTGAAACTGTTACACAACCAGTCCATTTTCTCTCCCACCTATCCGCTCCTCCCACCTCACTGACCAATCCCCAGCACTGCCCACCTGCACTCACCTATCACCATCCCACCCACCTTCTCCAGCCCTACCCCTACTCTCTCTATTTATTTCAGGGTTCCCTTCCCCCTTCCCATTTCTGAAGAAAAGTCCCGAACCAAAACATCAACTTTCATACTCCTCTGATGCTGCCTGGCCTGCGGTGTTCCTCCAGCTCCACACGGTGTTATCTCTGACTCCAGCATTGGCAGTTCTTACTATCTCCACAGATTCACCACTCTCTGGCTGAAAAGGTTTCTCCTTGTCTTCGTTCTATAAGTTTCTCCTTATCTCCTTTACTCTAACGCTGTGCCCTTGGGTCCTAGTCTCTTGGGAGCATTTACTATCACCACCTGACACTCATGGGGTGTCCCCTGGTAAATTACATTATCTGTTAACATGTAGTACTTTTAACCCTCGCCTCACGCATCTCTTTTAAAGTCCCTCATTCCCCCACACCTTGAACCTGTGTACCCTAGTAATTGACCCCTCCACCCTGGGAAAAAACCTCATACTTTCCACTCTATCCACACAATTCACAGTCTTATAAACTTCTATCAGGTCACCCCTCAATCTCCTGTGTTCCAGTGAAAACAAATGCAGTCTATCCAACTTTTCTTCATAGCTAAAATCTCCCATACCAGGCAACATCCTGGTAAACCTTTTCTGCACACTCTCCAAAGCATCCACATCCTTCTGGTAGTGTGGTGACCAGAACTCTATGCAATATTCCAAGTGTGGCCTAAGTAAAGTTCTATAAGCTGCAGCGTAACTTGTCTATCCTTATACTCAATACCCCTTCCAACGAAGGCAAGTATGCCTTAGCATTGTGTATCAGGCTGTCTGGCCAAGAGAAATCCCTCAACCACTGCTCAACCATTGCTGAAATATTGATGGGGAGTTGTGAAATCCCTGTGGCAAAGCTGTCCATGTATATTGCTGTCCCTTAAAGGTAAATTCAAATTTATACTGGCACTCCAAGAGGATTGACCAAAATCCATTACTTATATCCAGCACTGTAAACCACTGTGCAGATTCATTCTATTTAATCATGGTTCCAGGGCTAATGGCCACTGCGGGTGCTGTGTAGGATGTTACTTTATTTAGTTCTCAATAATCAATGGTCAGACACCAACTTCCATCTGGTTTCTGCCCAATAGGTGAATTGCATGTGGAGGTGACTCGCCTTAACACCACTTTTGTGTTACCAGGCTTTGCACTAACTTTTCTATATCACCTTCAGCCTGCTTGGGGAATCCATACTGCTTTTGGGCCTTTGGAACTGGGCCCTGTATGCACACCTCCCCTTGCATCCCTACACATCCATGCTTATGTTTGGCAAAAACCTCCTGGTCTTGTCCAATATTTCTTTGCAATATCTGATCCTTACTCATGTCAGTAGGTCTGATGCACATTTCTTCCATTGTACACACTCTCGCCTTATACTGTCCCACAGGGATTTCAGCAAAAAAAAACCTGCATCTCAACTATTCCTGGCATTTGCCATATCATATGGTTCACTGGATCAAAGCACTATGCTGCTCTGGCCATGTAATCACTTCCCAGGATATGCTCCTGGTTTGTTGGAAGTTTTACTGATGCTATCGAATGCATCATCTCTACCCCTCCTATTTGCATATCTAAAGGCCTGGCTAAAAGGTGTCTAAATTTTGCCGGTCTAGCCCTGGGCTGTATATGCTCTGGAGCACTAACCACAGCCTTGTCGCAAATGCAGTTGGGTTCTCTGTCTACGCTTATTCACAGCTTCCTCTGGGTCCCCTCTATTAGCTCCCATGCCATCACTATAGCCTCCTTTAACTAATCAAATGTCCTCCCTCCCACATTTGTGGCTCAGGCAAGACTCAATGTACAGTGGGATGGAGACACATCAGTATTAGATTTTTCTCCTCCTCGTTATCTAACCTGTGTATGGTTCTCTGCCTGTGAGCAGCTTGGAACAGCTCCCAGTGGTCTTCCCAGGCTGACAACCCCCTTTACACTTGGCTATATCTTTTAGCAGTTGAACATCATAAAGTATATGTCACTTGGGCGGGGCGGGGGTGGGGTGTTACTATTGCTCTGCTATATGTTGTTTCTCAGTGATTGGGGTCCCATAAGGGCAGTGACCCTTTCTCCTGCCTCTGCCTCCGGAGGGGGACCCCATTCTCTTGGCCCTCCTCTCCATATCTGGCTGCTTCATGTGCTAGCCCTCCCCAGCTGATGTTACAATTATCTTCCCATCCCTCCTCAAAGGTTGGGGTTACAAATGCACATATTATCCCTCTTTGTGCTGTTATCTGACTCTATAACTTCTCTATCTGCTACATACACTTTGTATGATTGTCTGAGTACCCCTTTCACTCCTGCACTGACTTATGCACTACATTTATAGCTGCTTGCACCTGATTCCTTTTAGTTTCCTCTTCATTTTTCTCCTTTTCCCCTATTAATTTCTCACACTGGCATTAGGTATTGTTCATACGATGTGGTCTGCATCTCTCTGGTTTTGTAAATTCCTGACCTTCAAAGTTTACTAGGTCCTGTGTCAGAACAACTTAAATCTACTTCTTATTGACACTCACCCAGGGATGTAAAATTCTGTTTTTGCTCATCTATGTGAGCCAACAGTAGACAAATATTCAGTGGAGACACTTAGTACTCTATAAAACTCAATTAATTTATTAAGTACTTAAATAATACACACTTTTAACAACTAGGGATATCTCAATCACTGTATTTTACTACTGTGGGTTCTGTAACTAACCCCAAATCAGTTGGTTAGTTCTGTAACTAACCTGGGAGAGTCGGCAGCTGGCCAGGCTGGAACTCTTCTCAATGCCTTTACTGCTCCTCCTGACGTAGGTTACCTCTTGCAGTGTTATTCTCTGAAGTCCTGCTGAAAAATCAAGGGTCTACCAGGCTGCTTTGCGCACAGGTCTCTGTGTCAGGAATATGCCTTACCTGGAATTATCTGTGCACGTGACCAATCCTGAATGTTTCATCCTTATTTGTTGGAGACAGCAGTTGTTGATTTCCTGCAATCTTTCTCCCAGCAGATCTGAATGACTCAGCATAATTCCACACACTTAGCAGTCCATTGTAAAGCTTCTTATCAGTTCCTGTATCCTCAGTCTTATTCAAAACTGAAAAATGGGATTAAACTAGTCAGCTCCAGTTGAGGATTTAGCTCTGACATGGGTACCTCCTTCTGAATAACCACTGACAATAGCCTGCTTCTCTGCCATAAATTCTATGTTAATATTTTTGTGACTATTTGGCAAGTTTTATATAATGGCATAATCTAGCTATTTTGTAATCATTTGGCTTTATGACATATTAGTTGACTTAGAAAATCTCATTGCCTACCATTTTTGATCACGGGTGCAAGGTAAAATAACTTACCTTGTTATATCTCTTGATTGTTCTGTAGCTATCCCCTTATTAGAGGTATTACCTTTTAGTAAATTACCAGCAATCTAAATGCTTCTTTCACCAAGTAAATTGTCAATTTTAAGCCAATTTGTGCTTTGTGAAGTCAAGTCATGTGATATTTCCAAACTTGCAGATGACACAAAGCTAAGTAGGAATATTTGTTCTGAAGAACGGGTTAAAGGGGATGTGGACAGGCTCAGTGAGTAGGTAAGAACAAGGTAGATGGATAATGATGTTGAAAAATGTGAGGTTTATCCACTTGGATAGGAGGAACTGATGTGCAGAGTAGTTCTTGGTTAAGTATACATGTGCAAAAAGACTGAGATGTCCCTGTCAATAAGTCACTAAAAGTTAACATACCAGTATAGCAAGAAGGCCAAAGGAATGTTAGCCTTTATCATAAGAGGATTTGTGCACAGATATAGTGAAGTTTTATTATAATTACATAGAGGCTTGGTTAGAATGTATTTGCAGTACTGTGTGCAGTTTTCATCTCCTTATATCTGGAAAAATATTATTGCTATATAAAGGAGTGCAATTAAGGTTTACCAGGTTTGTTCCCAAAATAACAGGACTGTCCTATGAAGAGAGATTGGGCAAACTATACCTGTATTCTCCGGAGTTCCATCTAATAAGAGGAGATCTCATCAAAATTCACAAAATATTTAAAAACATAGACAGGATAGATGCTGATAAGATGTTTGCCCTAGCTGGGGATTCTAGAACCAGAACCAGGAGGCACAATTTGAAATTAAGAGTAGAAATGAGGAGAAATTTTTTTCATATAAAAGGTTGTGAATCTTTGGAATTCTGTATCCTAAAGATTATGGAAGATCACTCTTTGAGTATTTTTGAAATAGAAATTTATATATTTTTGATTATCAAATATGTAAAGCCCATATTATTTTTATTATTCTGTATATTTCATTTTTTGCTGAAATAGGTAAAGGACTGTCAAAAAACCAAGCATTGTAGTAAGTGTTTGCTGCAGTTTTTAAAAGTAAGTTACCTGACACTTTCACTGTAATTGCTGTTTACAATACTAGTGGGAGGAAGTCTAGTTGTAGATGAGCTGGAGACAAGGGCTCGATGCGAATGGAGATTCAGCTAGAAACAAGTTGCTGATTGGTCTGGTAATGGTGAACAGTTATCGATGACAAAGGCCTTCTGCTCGACAACAACTATGTGATTGGCTTCCAAATAGCTGAGTGGCTTGCGGGTGGAATGTTTGGGGCAGAAGCCCGAACTTCCAAAAAGGAAGCAGATGTCCTTCCACTGCAGTAAAACAAAACACCTCTAACCTGAAGTAAGTCAATCTATTTCCCTCACAAGTTGCTGTAAGCTATGGCTTTTACCTGATAAGTCAGAGACTTTGTAAGTGTGACTCAGTCACTCTTTGCCTCCTGCAAGCAAGCAAAAGTACCTGGAGAAGTAAGACCAAAGATAAACAAGACCTGGCAAGCAAAAAGGATCATCTCAGCAAACCCTATGGACAAGGATCATTGAACTGCCTTCCCTTTCATTCCCTCCACCAATGACACCCATTTATTTTGTGTTTGTCTGTGTGTGTAGAAGGGAAATTTGTAAGGTGGTTAGAGTTTTAACCAGTTGAGTTACATGGTAATGATTCATAGTTGTTTACCTGTAGCTTAAATCTGTTTATATGTAATGTGAAGTCCAAAAATCTAGTATGTGTTTTCTGTCAACCAAGGTCTCAAAGACAGCTAATTGGGGAGTTTTGTACACTTTTATAAAATGTTTAATTTTTGTGACCACTCCGGGATTAGCAGGGCTTGATTTTCAGTGTGCTACTTCAGTGGGGCATAACTGTGGTGAGAAGGTTATGGGGATAGAGTGGTGAAATGGGATTGAAGGGTTCAATCAGCCATGATCACAACAAAGCAGGCTGAAAGGGCTGAATGGTCTACTCCTGTTCCTGTAAACACTTTGAAGCTAATTAGCACATGAATGCACGCACACAGACACGCAATTGTGATACTCTCACCCAGATAGTTGAGGGCTCAACTGACATTCAAACATGGTGGTGTCTATGGGATCAACAGGTCTAAAAGAAGGAATATATGGCCAAGCAATTTTCATTTTTAAAATTTATCTTCTGGGGAATTGATCTTGAACACCCAAAAGGAATCATTGGGTGTCCCATGATCAGGTCTTCACAGCACATATTGGGAGATCTATCTTCTTCATTTCCCCTGTGGTGGATCATTCATGTCCTCAGCATACTGTCACACTTATCCAGCTCCTGTGAATTGACTTGATACCATTAACACTGAGATTGGGGTGGGGCTGGGAGTTACAGAATTGTCCGACTCAATGTGTTTGAGACAGGACTAGTGCAAATTTCACTCTGCTGGTACCATATTTAATTAGAGTTAAAATTGGGATTGATCTTTTTAAAACTTTCTCTCCGATTGTTTTACCTTCATTCCTTACTTATTTTGACTTCAATTTAGTTGTTTCTCAATAATTTTAACTCAAATCTACTTTTTTGCTCCTTTATTAAGTTTAAACATGGACCTTATTATCAGGAATGTTTGCTTTACTGCCCAATCTGGAAGAGGTGGACACGTTGTCAAAGCTCAGTATCTAGTAGAAGGAAGTAACTCTTAAGCCATTTTTTAACCCAGTCAAGCCACAGGATATTAAAGCTTGAGAGGTCACATTAGTGAATGAAATGAGGTCAATTCTTTGACATTTTAAATCCTGTGTATTGCCAGTCCTGTGCTCATTCAAATCGGTATCAACAAAGCAAATGATTGTGCTTTTGGTACTCCATGGGTTAAGAATGTCCAAATTCATTTGACGTAGAGCCATTAAGACTAGCAAAAAGAAAACACATTATTTTCCTCAGTTCAAGGTAGATTTGAATCATGTCCCGGAGATGAAGGGACAGCGACACAACCACTTCTCTCGTTTTTTCAGTCTTAATGATGGTAAATTGTCTGAAAATAAATACTAGTGTTTAAAATTTCTTTCACTGACATAGATCAAAATATCAGGCTTGATTGCCATCCTGTTTGGCAGTTATTTGACACTAAT
Source organism: Rhincodon typus (assembly GCF_021869965.1). NCBI lineage: Eukaryota > Metazoa > Chordata > Chondrichthyes > Orectolobiformes > Rhincodontidae > Rhincodon > Rhincodon typus. The sequence continues at coordinate 23,518,317 of NC_063342.1, forward strand.
ATAGACACACATGTACAGACAGATGGACAGGGCCAGCCTAGTCATTTCTTTCAACCCTCACTAATGAGAAAAAGATGCTCTGAGAATAGTTCGTAATGGTTTTATGAAATTATACAAAAAAATGCCAGTTAATAATCTTCTGTCTTACTACAGAATACAGTAGCTTGATAAAATTATATATTTTAAATTATATATATATACTGCTTGTTTTTTTTGCTGCATTGAATGCTGACAATGAAGCCCATATATAAGGCTGCTTTTACAAATGTGCTATTCCAGTGTGAAGGTTTCAGTGTCTGGGAAGTTGAGCTTAATTTCTGATATTCAATCTGTGGCAGGAGGAGCGTACGTTGGTGAATTCTTCTACCATGTGTCACTTTACACTCTTTCTAAGTTCCATTTCTGCATATTGTGTAAGGTAGCGAGTGGAATCTACTCTGTATCTGTGGCATTTCCGACCTGGAAGCAGCCTTTATGAGAGGAACATTGCACGCACATTGCTCGAACTGAAGCAGTTTACTGAAATACTATTTACAGCCCAGATCACGAAATGTTGTAGAATATATGTGCTGAGACCCAAAATCTGCATGATGAACTCTATCTTGGACTCTTGTGTTGTGTTTTACAATTTCTTGCTACCTCACAAAAGCAAATCAAGTGAGCCTTCAGAAACCAACTTATCCTCTAATTATCGTCATTAGTTTTATAATGGCTCAATTGGTATCTTAGGAATCATTATTTTCTCCTTTAGCACCAAAATCACAACCTGCATTTATCTTTATGATTTTCAGTCTTAATTCTCTCTAGCTTTTTCTAAAAGGCATTAATGTAGTATTGATTGGTTTATCTAGAAATCCAGTCGACAGATACCGCAAGGTTGGGGTAAAAGTAAATAAATCCCCAGTCTTACTTGAAGCTTGTTAAAATGGCAGTCTTACCATTTAAATCTATTCTCAGAACGCAAAGTAAATATTTGCATATGCCAAAGGCACATTGCTAGTCGCTATCTCAACTGTACAGATCGTAGATTGCATAACTTATTCCATGGCTAATACTCAATATACTAACAAGGTATTCAAATTAAATCAACTCAGTCGTTAAATTAATTCTGTATACATTTGCAGGAAATTTTAATCCAAAATAGATCTCTATAATTTATTAGTATCTTGCAAAAGCAGAATCTTGGTTTTGACACGCTGACATAAAGATAAATTATTTCACTCCCTCAATGATCGACAGTTCTTTCAGCTGTAAAGCAAAAATAGCACAACTTAACACAACACATTACTAAACAAAGCAACTTGCTTAACATGACAGTTAAGATATTGCTTTAATGCAGTACAGATGTGATTCTTAAAAACACCTTGAAACACAACATTGAGAACTAAGTGAATGAACACTAGGTCTAATCAACATGCAACATGATGTAGCTTCTCTGCACAAATTACCACATTAACACAATATTCAAATACCGGTATCTCCTACACAACTGGCAGATACCAAAGGCACACTATCGCCTTATTCTGATGACAGATTAAACAATGTGGAGAATGGTTTAGACCCGTTCGTATAGAAATAACTGATGGATCCAGCCTCTAATTTGATGCACAGATTCAACCATCTTTCTTTCTGTCTGCTGCATTACAAATCAATCTTCACAGCTGATAAATCTAATCCAAAATCTTTTTTATTTGCTGCAGAGAAACCTTGTTTCATTTTCTTCTCTGATGTGTCAAAGGAGAGGTAAGTACTCATTGAAAGAAACAAGATAGAAATTCCATACCAAGTGCCCTTTTGTTCATTCTTTCATGGGATGTGGGCATCACTGATGAGACCAGTGTTTGTTGCTGATCCTTAACTGCCCTTGAACTGAATAGTTGGTTGAATTGTTTCAGAGCGCAGTTAAGAGTCAAACACATTATTGTTGTTCTGGAGTAGCACTTGGGCCAGAACAAGCAAGGATGGCAGATTTTCTTCTCTAGAGGTTATTAGGGAAACAAAAGCATTTTACAACTGCTGATAATAATTTGTTCACGATCACTAACACCAAAACCAGCTTTGGATTCACTAATAGAATTAAATTTCATTAGCTGCCATGGTGGGATTTGAACCAATGCCCATAGAAAGCTAGCCTGGGCTTTTTGATTACTAGTTCAGTGTCATTACCACTACACCACAAACTTCAATATTCTTGTCATGTTCATCAAAACAAAAAAATAAAATTGATTATAGCATGATGATAGAGTCCTCATGGACAAGTGGGAATTGTATCAGATATTTAAAAATCTACATTTGATCCTTTAGATTCGTTTGAAAGAAATCAGAATTCAGAGAGAGTTATTATTCTGAATTTTGTGAAATCCAGTGGGGTGTCTTAGATAGTGAATAATACAAATTCATGCATTTATGTGGAGACTGATTTATCTGATACATATTATTATTACTGGTAGTTTTTCATGTTATTTTGCTATTTCATAAAAATAAAATAAGGCAAGGATTCTTAAGCAGCTAAGTGTCAGCAGTTAAAAAAATATTGTTGGAAAATCATTTATAACACCATTACTACATCCTTAAATGAATTTTCACATATACTGTCTAGCAGGGTCTCCCAGACTGTGCGTTTCCACCACCATGTTAGTATTAAAATGGACCAGCTTTTTTAAGATGATTGTTTCCTGTGCATGTTTCCCAAATAAGTAAAGTGCAGGAGAGGTGCAAAATGGATTAAGCATCGCTATCTTCACCAGATTAAGCCTACATACTTTACAACTGGATATTAGGCTGATCCATTCAGAAAATTCATTATTTCCTATACATCTGATTCCCTTCCAAGAACTGTATAATTCCTCACAGAACTTCTTCTTTCCTGCTTCATAAAAATTAAGGCTTTTACCATCAAGATTGGTTTTACTCAATCACTTCCTCCTGCTTTACATTACTTTTCCTTCTTTTAATTTGGATTCTTCATATAACAGTCTTCGACCTTTATCTTAGTTGTTTCATGGAACAGCAAGTTTACACAACTTTATTCTTTAATGTATCTATCTGTTTCTAATACTGCCAATTAGGTCTCATTGCAAATGAAAACTTCCCAACTTAGCTTAATGAAAGAAAAAATGATTGCTTAAAATGTGTTTGTTTTAAATTCAATACTGCTGATAAAGTCAAAGTAATTCAGTTTCCAAAAATAATTTGCACAGTTATGTTATTTTATATGCTGTGAGCATCCAGCAATGGCAGACAAACCATTTTATTCAAGTAGGCTACATTTTGCTCAGTCTAGTATCAAAGTACATCCTTCAGCTTAAATCTAAATTTTTGCAAAGCTGGAACCCTCTAAATAGCATCAAGCCCAAAATCCAGATCCCCAAAACTGGTACTCACAATTTTCACAGAAGGTTTGGGGGATCAGGGCAGGAGATATTTCATACCAGAGAACTATAGAACCATAGAAAAAATACAACAGAGAAGCAGACCATTCAGATCATCATGTCCATTCTGACCCAAAGAGACTTAGATGCCCTTTCTATTCCCATCTACCTGCAAACTCTGTAGCTTCCAGCACTTACGGTGCAGATCCAGGCACTTTTTAAAAGAGGTTAGGGTCCCTGCTTCCACTACCAACTCAGGCAGAAAATTCCAGGTATCCACCACCCTCTGCATTTCCTCACATCCTCTCTAATCCTCTGCCACTTAGCTTGAACCTATGACCCTGGTTTTTGAACTCTCTGCCGAGGGAAACAGCTTCCTCCTGTCTATCTCTACCCCTCATAATTTTGCATAGCACAATTATATTACCCCTCGGCCAAGGAAACCAATCTCAACCTCTCTGGTCTCTCCTCATCACTACAATTTTCCAGCCCTGGCAATTCTCTAGTAAATCTTCTCTGCACTCTCTCCAGAGCAATTACATCTGTTGTGGGTAAATCACCACAAGTTACTTTTGATTCAACTACTTATTAAGAAATCTCATGACAATCAAGTACTGAAACAATGATTTAATCTTTATTGCATGTAGCAACCAAAATAAGACCCCTCAAGTATGCATTTAAGCCTCATAACCCAACTTGGTTATTACTCAATTAATGGTGGAATCTGGCCAGGATTCCAATCAAAAATGTATGTCTCTGGAAGAGTCCAGTGTTTGGTCCTTGTACAATGTTGTTCTTTGAAGTTCTGCTTGTCCAAATTACTGCAAGTCTGCAGCTGGCTTCCTTACAAAGTAATTTCTTGTTTCTTGTTGCATTTGGCGTTGATTGCCCATTCAAAGACACAGCTTTCCTGTCGTTAATTCCTTAAATTCTTCTGCGGGGCAATCAGGTGTCCTTGTGACAATAAAGCATCCATTTTATCAAGCAGGTGTCAGAGCGGTTTGGTTTACGCAATCTCACCAAGACATGGTTAATTGCTTGAGTATCTGTGTAACAGCTTGTCTTTGTTTCTTAACAGTTTATTCCAGACAGAGTTATTGTTGTGAGTGACAGTTTATCTTTTGTTGATTCATTCAGTCCATGGACAATTATTAAAGTTCTGAAGTCTGTAACATCACACGTATTTCCTGTAATGTGGTGACCAGAATTGCACACAATACTCTAGTTGAGGTCTCACCACTGTCTGCTACAATTTCATCATTTTATCCCTACTTTTGTATTCTAAACCTCTGCCAATGAAGGAGAGCATTCCATATGTATTCTCTACAATCTTATCTATCTGTACTGCTACTTTTAGGGACCTGTGCACTGCAAATTTCAATATTTCATACATTAGGCAGTAGCACGTGTCGTAGTTCAGCTCTTTTTAATCATAAGTGTTGAAGGAGGTGGCTATAGAGTGTAAGTTCTACAGGTTCTAAAAAGTTCCTGTCAACTGTAAAGTGTCAAATATAACCTGAATGTTTAAGAAGGGAGATCGAGGATAAATGGAAAACTACAGGCCAGTTAGTTTGATGTCAGCAAAAGGGAAAATGTCCAAAAAGACATGTGTGTTCTTGTTCATAACCACGAACATTAGAATGCAGATTCAGCAAACAATTGCGAAGGTAAATAGCATGTTGACCTTCGTCACCAGAGGATTTGAGTACAGGGTGAAGATATATTGCTGTAAAAGTACAGACTTTTGGTGAGACTGCACCCGGGGTTTTATGTATAATTTCGGTCTCCTTTCCTAGGAAACGATATATTTAGTTCGGAGGGAGTGCAAAGGAAATTCACCAGATTAGTCTTTGAAATGGTGGGATTGTCTTCTTAGGAGAGATTGAGGGAGGAGGATCTATGTTCCGTTGGGTTTTGAAGAATGAGAGGTAATCTCATTGAAACTTACAAAATTTTTACAGGTTTTGACAAGGTGGATGTAAATAAAACATCTTCCCTGGGTGGTAACTCTAGTAGTAGGGCACATCATCTCAGAATAAGGGGTTTAGCTGTTTATGACAGATAAGGAGAAATTTCTTCATTCTGTGGGTGGTGATCTCTACTTCAGAGGACAGTGGAAACTCAATCATTGAGCAGGTTCAAGGGACTCTAATGATGTCAAGGGAAATGGATTCAGCAAAATGGCCTAAAAGTAGATCATCAGCCATGTTAAATTGAATGGCCAAGTCTGCTCAATGATCTCTTCCTGTTCCCTTGTTCCTGGAGGCAACCTACATGTTCTGGATTTCCTAAGGCTTGTCTCATTAGGTTTAGATGTTTGAGGAAAAGGACTCAAATACCTCGGCTCTTTGGAAAGGATAGGTACCCTTTTAGACAGGTTCAGGAAGCTCTTTGTGAGAGGTTATTTGCCATTTGGGAGAGGTCATCTACCTATTTGGTATAATTTGTGTATATCTTTGAGACTGTTATCAGCAGACATGGATACGTGTAAAAGCCTGTGAAACTGTCAAGTCATTTAAATCTCCTGCTATTTACATTTTTGAGAAAATGAACAGCTTTGCAGTTTAAAAAAAAATGTTCTTCCAATTTTAACAGATGGTTGTTGACATATGGCTCAGGATTATCATTATAAAATTTGTGCTACTTGACTGCTTCAACATTTATCATTGTTAAGTGTGCCAGAGTAAGTGGTGGAGGTGGGTGACAATTACAGCATTTAAAAGGCATCTGGATGGGTAAATGGATAGAAAGGATTTAGAGGATATAGGCCAAAAGCTGGCAAATGGGACTAGAGCAGTTTGGGATATCTGGTCAGCATGGACAAATTGGATTGAAGGGACTGTTTCTGCGCTGTATGACTCTATGACTCTATAAATGGAAGGCTTGGAGGTTTACAGTTTGATTAACAAATGTAAGTATTTGTAAAGAGATTACCTGCCTTCACTGGGGGGCTTTTCTTTTTATATTTAAGGAATTGAGTACTTGAAGGGAATGTTTGTTATGTGAGGGATTAAGTGCTCAAAGGAATGGTGGTTTAGATCAGTAATTAGGACTGGAAGAACTTCAAATGTTTTGAAGAGATTTTTACCAATGAGAATATTTTTCATACAGTGAAGTACATAATAGATTCTTCAAACTTCATTTTTTTTACTTCTCGGTACAGCTACTGTGTTCAATCTATGGATGAACACTGAATTAGTTGACATGGAGGATGTTATGGAAAATTATAGTGAATGGGTGTGTGTTGGCACTTTGTTAACATGGAGTCTATAAGGTATGTGTGGTGGCATGATTTGACATGGATGGGACATGGGGAATGTATGGAGATGAGGGCACATGAGGGGCTAGAGCTTGAGAGCTTATTTTTAATGTATGTAGCGAAACTGGAATGAAATGCAACAGTAGCAAGAAGAGCCATTTAAACAGCCTCTCTCTGCACCCTACAGCCCCTGCTGCTGCCTCCAAACAGTTTGAAGGGGCAGTGGGTTTGCTTTCAATTAGCACCTGGCGTGAAAAATCCCACCTTCTGGGAAGATTCTCTTTGGGTGGGCTTGAGTCATTGGCAAATTTTCCTGACAGTGTGTACCTGATTCAGCAGCAAAAATTCAACCCTTTCTCTCAGAACTCAAACTATTACATTTCCATAGCACTTATCAATGCCTATCGTGGAGGGGTTTGTTTGAGGAATTTGCAGGTGATTCACTGCAAGTGTCGAACCTTCATCCACTACCTGGATAGCCTAGGTGGTGCTTTTTCCCATTGGCATCACCTTTTCCCTAGGGTCGGGGAGTTCAAAACTAGGGGGCATATTTTTAAGGTGAAAGGAGAAAGATTTAAAAAGGACATGAGGGGCAACTTTTTTAGACATAGAGTGGTTCATGTATGGAATGAACTGCCAGAGAAAGTAATGGATGCAGGTACAGTTCCAATGTTTAAAAAACATTTGGATAAGTTCATGAATAGGAAAGGTTTGGAGGGATACGGGCCAAGCGCAGGTTAGTGGGACTCATTTAGTTTGGTAACATGGTTGGTGTGGCATGGCTGGACTGAAGAGCCTGTTTTCATGCCGTATGACTCCATGACTCTATAGGTCTGCAGCAGCACTATATGCATGTACATCTCCCCCATGCAGCAATACTCAGAGCTGAAAGGAGAGTTGGTAAATCTTCCCATTGAGTACTACACTGGTGTTTGCCAATTATATTCCACCAGGGCATCTTCTCACTGTCCAACTGACCTCACATCATTATAATGTCTCCATCATCACAAGTAAATTTCAACATGCTGCAGCCGCATGTGGATAGTATCAAAATGAGATGACAGCTGTTTTGAACAGAGACGACAAGAAAGCTCTTCATTCAGAGGATTGTAAATCTTTTGGTATTCTACACCTCAGGGAACTAAAGAAGCTCACTCAGTGAGTATATTCAAGGCTGAGGCAGCAAATTTTAGATTCTAAGTGTATCAAGGGGTATGGGAGTCAGTCAGGAAAGTGAAATTGAGGTCAAAGATCAACCGTAATATTTTAAATGGTGGAGCAGCTTCAAGAGGCTGAATGGCCTATTCCTGCCTCCATTTATTAAGTTTATATGGAGAGAGGAGAATTAATTACAGCAGAAACAATTAAAATTCATATACCCCCAAGAACATGAAATTCATTTTCACTCCTGTGTTGTTATGAATGAAAGAATACCTTTGTTTTGGGTGAGCTCAGCTCATGAAGCATTGCAGCACCATTTCCCTTCCCTCTCTAAAAATAGGCCTTTTGCAAAAAACAGAAATCTCATTAGGGATCAATTCCATTTATTTCAAAACACCAGAACTAGGCAAATCAGTGACAGAGAATCCTGGTGGAAAACTGGTTGCAATAATCTTTAGGGAATGTGTGAAAAAAGGGAGAGAAATTGCACAATTACTCTGAGTCACTTCCATCTGAATACTAACAGCATAAAACACTGACCAGCACAAATGTTTGCATTATGTGTTGATATTTTGCTGCCATTCCCCATTCTCCTATGGCTCTGTAATACTATTGTTAGCAGCTTCTAAATTCTGGGAACTGAAGAGCACTGAACACAAGGTTAAAGCAAGCTAATAACCCAGGGGATAGGGGTGTCACTGCCTAGGCCAGCATTTATTGTCCATTCCTTATTGCCCAGAGGGTGGTTTAAGAGTGAAGCACATTGCTGTGGGTCTTGGAGTCATAGTCTTGGTAGACCAGACCAGGTGAGGATGACTGTTTCCTTCCCTAAAGGACATTAGTGAACTAGACGGGTTTTTCACCAACAATGGATAATGGATTTGTTCTCTCCATTAGACTCTTAATTCCATTTTTTTTAATTGAATCCAAATTGTACCATCTGCTGGAGCAGGGTTCGAACCTCAATGCTTATGTAAAGATGAGGCGTGAAAGCTCAGTTAGGGCGTTTGAGAATTACAAGTTAGCCAGGAAGGACCTAAAGAGAGAGCTAAGAAGAACCAGGAGGGGAAATGAGAAGTCTTTAGCAGGTAGGATCAAGGAAAACCCTAAGGCTTTCTATAGGTATGTCAGGAATAAAAGAATGACTAGAGAAAGATTAGGGCCAGTAAAGGACAGTAGTGGGAAGTTGTGCGTGGAGTCCGAATAGATAGGAGAGGCGCTAAATGAATATTTTTCGTCAGTATTCACACAGGAAAAAGACAATGTTGTCGAGGAGAATACTGAGATACAAGCTATTAGACTAGATGGAATTGAGGTTCATTGGGAGGAAGTGTTAGCAATTCTGGAAAGTGTGAAAGTAGATAAGTCCCCTGGGCCGGATGGGATTTATCCTAGGATTCTCTGGGAAGCTAGAGAGGAGATCGCAGAGCCTTTGGCTTTGATCTTTATGTCGTCATTGTCTACAGGAATAGTGCCAGAAGACTGGAGGATAGCAAATGTTGTCCCCTTGTTCAAGAAGGGGAGTAGAGACAACCCTGGTAATTATAGACCAGTGAGCCTTACTTCGGTTGTGGGTAAAATGTTGGAAAGGATTATAAGAGATAGGATTTATAATCATCTAGAAAGGAATAATTTGATTAAGGATAGTCAACACGGTTTTGTGAAGGGTAGGTCATGCCTCACAAACCTTATTGAGTTCTTTGAGAAGGTGACCAAACAGGTGGATGAGGGTAAAGCGGTTGATGTGGTGTTTATGGATTTCAGTAAAGCGTTTGATAAGGTTCCCCATGGTAGGCTATTGCAGAAAATACGGAGGCATGGGATTGAGGGTGATTTAGCGGTTTGGATCAGAAATTGGCTAGCTGTAAGAAGACAGAGGGTGGTGGTTGATGGGAAATGTTCATCCTGGAGTTCAGTTACTAGTGGTGTACCGCAAGGATCTGTTTTGGGGCCACTGCTGTTTGTCATTTTTATAAATTATCTGGATGAGGGCGTAGAAGGATGAGTTAGTAAATTTGCAGATGACACTAAAGTCGGTGGAGTTGTGGATAGTGCGGAAGGATGTTGCAGGTTACAGAGGGACATAGATAAGCTGCAGAGCTGGGCTGAGAGGTGGCAAATGGAGTTTAATGCAAAAAAGGGTGAGGTGATTCACTTTGGAAGGAGTAACAGGAATACAGAGTACTGGGCTAATGGTAAGATTCTTGGTAGTGTGGATGAGCAGAGAGATCTCGGTGTCCATGTGCATCGATCCCTGAAAGTTGCCACCCAGGTTGATAGGGTTGTTAAGAAGGCGTACGGTGTGTTAGGTTTTATTGGTAGAGGGATTGAGTTTCGGAGCCATGAGGTCATGTTGCAGCTGTACAAAACTCTGGTGCGGCCGCACTTGGAATATTGCGTACAGTTCCAGTCGCCGCATTATAGGAAGGATGTGGAAGCATTGGAAAGGGTGCAGAGGAGATTTGTCTGGTATGGAGGGAAGTCTTATGAGGAAAGGCTGAAGGACTTAAGGCTGTTTTCGTTAGAGAGAAGAAGGTTAAGAGGTGACTTAACAGAGACATGCAAGATGATCAGAGGATTAGATAGGGTGGACAGTGGGAGCCTTTTTCCTCGGATGGTGATGGCTGGCACGAGGGGACATAGCTTTAAATTGAGGGGTGATAGATATAGGACAGATGTCAGAGGTAGGTTCTTTACTCAGAGAGTAGTAAGGGCGTGGAATGCCCTGCCTGCAACAGTAGTAGACTTGCCAACTTTAAGGGCATTTAAATGGTCATTGGCTAAACATATAGATGATAATGGAATAGTATAGGTTAGATGGGCTTCAGATTGGTTTCACAGGTCGGCGCAACATCGAGGGCCGAAGGGCCTGTACTGCGCTGTAATGTTCTATGTTTTATGTTCTATGGGTCCCCAGGACATTACCTAGGTCTCTGGTTTAATAGGCTGTCACTTCCCCTATGAGCTGACCCTCTGTAATTTAATTCTGGGAGCAGTGTTAATTGCGTTTATGCAAGAGTTCAGCCACGATCTAAGGAGATGTCCCACCTTGGAGAACTGCTGGCCACAGAGCTGAAACCCCAGTGGTGCTAGACAGGAGTGGTGACTACTACTCAAGTTACTAGTTGGTTTTTATTTGTTTTTTACTCAAGTTACTAGTTGCCCTGATGGAGAGGAGCCTATTCATAAGTCTAGGGTATTGTGGAGGCTAGTGAGCAGGGCCTAGTAAAGTGATTGAGATGGACAGGGGAAGTGCAAGTATGGCTGGATTTCTGAGACTGGCTGGGGTGGTGGGGAGAAAGAGCTAATGGTAGAGGGATGACCTTTCAGGTGAAGGATGGACCTGCAAAGGGGTCTCTCCCAGACCAACACCAGCCTTCACAGCTAACACCACTGTGCTTTTCCCTATGTTGCTGGTTTATCAATGCCAAAGATACAAAAGCAGAGAGGGTGGATGAGGCCCAAGGGCAAAACTTTGTGAAATTTTTTATTGTATGTTTGGAAATGGGAAGTATGTTTAATTAGGCAGAATGCTAGCACATACATTAATGTCTGGATGAAGGAACTGAGTGGATTGTTGCTAAGTTTTCAGATGACACAAAGATAGATGAAGGGACAGGTAGTGATGAGGAAGAGGGGAGACTGCAGAAGGACTTGGACAGTCGAGGAAAATAGCCAAATAAGTGGCGGGTGGAATACAATGAGGGAAAGTATGAGGTTATACACTTTGATGGGAAAAATGGAGGCATAGACTATTTTCTAAATGGGGCAAGGCTTCGGAAATCTGAAGCACAAAGGAACTTAGAAATCCTAGTTCTGGATTCAGACAAATGAAGTGTTAACATTCATTTCAAGGTGGCTAGAATACAAGATCAGCAACGTACTGCTGAGGCTATATAAGGCTCTGATCAGACCACATTTGGAATATTGTGAGCAATTTTGAGCCCCATATCTAAGGAAGGATATGCTGGTGTTGGAGGGGGTCCAGAGTAGGATAACAAGCATGATCCCAGGGATGAAGGGCTTGTCGTATGAGGAATGGTTGAGGACTCTGGGCCAGTATTCAATGGAGTTTAGAAGAATGAGAGGGGTTCTCATTGAGGCTTACAGAATACTGAGAGGCCTGAATAGAGAGGACATGGACATCTCCCACTAGTGGGAGAGACTAGGACCTGGGGGCACAGCTTCAAAATGAAGGGACAACCCTTTAGAACTGAGATGAGGAGGAATTTATTCATCCAGAGGGTGGTGAATCTGTGGAACTCGTTAACACAGAGGACTGTCGAGGCCAAGTCATTGAGTGCATTTAAGACAGAGATAGATAGGCTCTTGATTAGTCAGGGGATCAAAGGTTATGGGGTTAAGAAATATATCAGCCATGATTCGATGGTTGAGCAGATTGATGGGCCGAATGGCCTAATCCTGCTCCTCTATCTTCGAGTCTTATGGTTTTATGCCTGAACCATCCCAGCTTCCTAGCTTCACCAGAGTTCAGGCAGGGGCAGGAAGGCCCCTGGTCAGATTTCCCATCCTGCCACCATTTAAGGTCCTTTAATGACCAATTAATGACCATTTGAGAGCCTTAGCCTGTTTTCACTGGGTACGAGCCCATTGGTGGGCTTGTCTGTCAACTTGCAACACACACTTTGCGTAAAACTGTGGTTAGTTTGCTATTGCCCATGGGCAGAGGGAGAGTGAGTCAATTATTCACAGACCTGAGGGACACAACAACGGAGGTGGGGCAGAGATAGTAGGAACTGCAGATGCTGGAGAATCCGAGACAACAAGGTGCAGGGCTGGATATGCACAGCAGACCAAGCAGCATCGTAGGAGCAGAAAGGCTGACGTTTCGGGCCTAGACCCTTCATCAGAAAAGGGGGAGGGGAAGGGGGTTCTGAAATAAATAGGGAGAGAGTGGGAGGCGGATAGAAGAGGGATAGAGGAGAGGATAGGTGGAGAGGAAACAAACAGGTCGAAGAGGTGGGGATGGAGCCAGTAAAGGTGAGTGTAGGTAGGGAGTTAGGGAGGGGATAGGTCAGTCCAAGGAGGATGGACAGGTCAAGGGGGCGGGATGAGGTTAGTCGGTAGGAGATGGGGGTGCGGCTTGAGGTGGGAGGAGGGGATAGGTGGGAGGAAGAACAGGTTAGGGAGGCAGGGACGAGCTGGACTGGTTTTGGGATGCGGCAGGGGGAGGGGAGATTTTGAAGCTTGTGAAATCCACATTGATACCATTGGG
>NC_063342.1:23561343-23616768 GCF_021869965.1 Rhincodon typus
TCCAGCATCGGCACTTCCTACTATCTCTGAATTATAATGATGTTTCTTTATTTAAAAATATAATGTTGCTATATAAAAGACAGAGCTATCAAATCTTTTTGTCTTGCACCCATCGGGACAGATGCAAGAATATCGAATTTCAAGGGAATAAATTACACTGCATAAGAAGGGAGCTGCTGAATGATTGGTAAGTTGACTCTAATTGGAAGAGGCATTGCCATGGAAAATGTAGCAGCAAACAGTTGTCCCAAGCATTTTTTTTTGTAATTGAAAAAATATGCAGAATCTGGACACTCTCTACATTTGCAGAGGATTATTTGTTGAGTATGAATACTTGTAGTTTCTAGTATGCATCAGGGAGCCACATTGTGACTCCATGTTTTCTTAGCACATTCAGAATTGTTAAGCAAGTGCAATCCAATTGCAGAATCATGTCCAGTGTTAGACAACATGTTCTGAATTTTGCAAGCACAGTCTGTTTGAATACTGTCAGTACTCTGCCTTTTGATACTGTACAAAAACATTAGTCACAGCACCATCAATTTGGGATCTGTGAGTCCTTTAAAATTGAACTCAACTGCATGGGTTGCTAAGTTAATAAGGTCAATTAATGCAGATTCAGACAAAGGCACTTCTTGATCACCATGTGACACAGCACAAATGTGCATGACTTGCTTGAAAGGCACATTAATGAATAGACTGACAGTGTCAAATGAACACATAGGCACTGTATTGTTATATTGATATTGTCTTGTATAGACTTTGTGATATTGAAGAAATCATTCACAATATAATTTGGCCAATTCATATTGTGCAGATCCAGTAGTAGGCAAGTTAGGGCTTAAAGGGACATCACTTTTATGTGTCCTTGTATGCACCAACACTTACAAAGTTGCAGCAAACTACGAGAATGAATGTTATATAAATACAAAGTTATGAAATGGAAATACCTTATTATCACCTTCCTTCCCAGACTCTCATTTCACATACCATTTCCTGACTGAGGAAGTACATGCGGGTAACTTCCTTAGAACTCTTGGCGTTATCTCCTTTTTCCCGGCTGCTTGGATGTAGATAAGATGTGACTCCAGGTCAGGTTTCCTCTCTGTATACTTCACTTAAACCTGGATGTCAAGGGACAATTCTGATTTTTGCTGATCTAGCTCCAATTTTAATTTTGTGTCACATAGTATGAGTCCTGGTTCCTTTTTATGGAAATATGCATGTTACTAATAGTTATTAATGAGTTAACTTCACAATAACATAGATGGGACTGTATGGATGTGGAGCAAAGTCTCAGAAATGCGATGTTTGAATGCATTTGAATGCAATGTTGAGATAGTTTTGAAGAATAAATGCCTTCCTCATTGATCTTGACACTTATTGATTAATAAGAAGCTGGTGAACTGAAATGGGGACACATATGTGATTTAATGAATGAAGAGAGACCAATACAAATAGATAGAAATTGATATGGACGATATAGACCAAATAATGATTGTCTCATTTATATTTGACTCTGCCCTCATCAGAATATGTAAAATTCTTACACTAACGCTATGCATTCTTAAAAATTACATCCACTTTCAGAAAATTGGACACAAACATTCATAACAAACACACAGGAACAATGTTAAAATGAACATGTACATCATCTCCCTATTAGTACAATGTTATTTTTAATCAGTATGTTAAAGTTGATAACTCAATTACATTAAAAAAATTCAGTATGAATATATTAAGCATTCATTTGATAACATCACTGGCAGTAATTTCTATCAGAATTCAATTCAATTTTTATTTATTTATGGTAACTATGTGTGTCGGTGCATTGTAATTTTCTCATTGCTGATAACACGAACATTTGAGCAATATAATGATGTATTTTATACTGAAATCTGATTTGGAAATGAGAAAAGTCCCAGCATTTGCATTAGAATTCACTTTTTTGAATCAATTAATAGTAATGGCATCAAACAGCTGGTGTATATCTTATAGTCATTTATATTCAGTTACACCACAATGCTTATATTGATATGGGTACCTTTTTATTCAAAGGGAGTTTCACAAAAAATGCATTTTGAAGTGTAGCGGCTGTTTTAGAGACTAAGGCCTCGATTCAGCAGGAAATAAAAATGAAACAATATTCTGCTGTTGGGGATAGTGTGAGCATTTTTGTACAAAATGTGCCTGTCTCTTGTAAAAGTCATGTAGAATGGATTGATGGGCGAATGGAATTTGGTGGGATTTAGTGACAAACAGCAACACATAGGGATGGCATGATGGCTCAGTGGTTAGCACTGCTGCCTCACAGCACCAGGGACCCAGGTTTGATTCCAATCTCTGGCGACTGTGTAGTTTGCACATTTTCCCCGTGTCTGCGTGGGTTTCTCCAGGTGCTCCAGTTTCCTTCCACAGTCCAAAGATGTGCAGGTTAGGTGGATTGACCATACTAAGTTGCCCATAGTACTCCCCACTTGCCTGGATGAGTGCAGCTCCAACAACACTCAAGAAGCTTGACACCATCTGGGACATGGAAGCCCACTCGACTGACACCAATCCACAAAGATACACTCCCTTCACCACTGACATTCAGTAGCAGCAGTGTGTACTATCTACAAGATGGACTGCAGAAATTCACCAAAGAACCTCCGACAGCACCTTCCAAACCCACAACCACTTCCATCCAGAAGGACAAGGGCAGCAGATTTGTGAGAACACCACCACGTGTAAGTTTGTCTCCAAGCCACTCACTGTCCTGAAAATATATTGCCCTTCCTTCACTGCCTCTGGGTCAAAATCCTGGAATTTCCTCCCTAAGGACATTGAGGATCTACCTCCAGCACGTGGACTGCAGCGGTTCAGAAAGCAGCTCACCACCGCAGGGATGGGTAATAAATGCTGGCCAGCCAGCAATGCCTATATCCCATGAGTGAATTAAAAAAGTGGAAGATTGTATATTAACAGTAACTTTTCAGTGACTAAACAAAAATGGATGCTGATGGAAAAACAAACAACAAAGACTTCATTTTTTTTATTCATTGACAGGATGTGGGCATCACTGGCTTGGTCAGCATTTAGTGCCTATCCATAATTGCCAAGAGGGCAATTAAGACTCAATCACATTGCTGTGGGTCTAGAGTCATATGTAGGCCAAACCAAGTAAAGATGGCAGATTTTCTTCCCTAAAGGTACTAATGAACTGGATGGATCTTTTCCCCAACAATCAGCGAACGGTTTCATGGTCATCATTAAACTCTTAATTCCAGTATTTCTTTTTAATTGAATTCAAATTCCACCATTTACCACACTAGGATTTGAATCCAGGTTTCTGGGACATTACCTGAGTCTCTGGATTAACAGTCTAGTGGGACTACCACTAGAGCATCACCTCACCACAAGTTAATCGATAGTTATAAATTGAGGAAAAGCTAGTCTTCTAGTTTTAGAGTGTTATGTACCAGACCAAACCTCATCAAAATATATTAGGAAGATAATCCAGATCCTAACTTTTTCTTATTTTAAGGATAAGATTAAGGCATTGTGTTCCAGATGCAATTGATTGGTCAAACTGCTCAGCTTTAAGCAAAACATACTTTATTTTTACACTACAGTTAAAATACAGCCAAAATAAAACTAAAGAAAAAGAATTGACTTAATTATAACTCTACTGACATACATAACAACATAAAACATATATGAACCATTACTAATTAACTGTTCCAATATCGTGACATCCCATAAAAACACACCCCTGGCAAAAACAAATTCAGTAAAATAGATTGTCTCACATGCGACTCCAGCAGCAGGAAGAGAATGCCAGCTTTTAGCTTTAACAGAGAGAGGAATAAAAGCTTCCACATCCATCTTCAAGACCCCAGCAACAACTGAAAGCTAAAACTAAAAATCATGGTTCTGTGGGAGATTGACTCCACCCATTCAGGCTGCTTCTATTGTCCTAACTTAAAAAAAAAACCCAAGGCCTCACAAGCTGTTTTCTTTGTTGGCTTTGAGCAGAGTGGTCAACACCTCTGTCTCAACCTTTTCATCATAAAAAAAAGACAAAATACACCTCTTAAAGCCATAGTATTGTTATACCTCACCTCCACCTTAAAAATGAACCATGAGTATACAAAGATAGCTTCATTTTTAAAAATCTTTAGCCTTACACTATTATTATAATACACTACATAAACACTATATTGACTCAAAGCATGCAGACATTCACTACTACAGTCTATTGTGTTCTCTCATCCTGCCATGTGTATAATTTTCAAATGAATGGCTGCAATAATAAGTTTGGAATTTATATCATTAATTTTTTTTCCATGATCAGCATATAGAATTGTCTCAGACACATTACTGATGATATAAATGTTGAAATGTTGGAATGCCAACACCAAATTCAAGGTCTCCTTCTCAATTGTGGAATATTTCTGTTAATGATTATTCAATTTTCTGGGGAACAAAAACCTAATCCAAAATACCCTTTCTATCTTCTCGTCATCTTATTGCACATGAATTCCACATATTAGCACTTCTCTGTCAATTCACCTTCTGAATTACATATTCCCTCACCTTTTATCATCAAAGATTGACTTACTCCCATATCTCTTAAAGTTTTAATTACTTTACCTACTCCTCCTGGCATACATGAGTAAACCTTGCCCGCGAAAGTCAATTTTTAAAGAGTTCTAGCATTTTCTTCTCAACCAACCCCTGACTGCGTTGTACATTCTTATCCAGCTTTTTAGCTTCCACTGTGCTTTCCTATACCACCTCAACAAAACTCACTGGCTTATTCTGTGTTTCAACATCCGTCTCCCCAATGCTTTTTCTAAAACACCAGCACTGCGATTTCATGTGGCCTACTTTATTACAGTGAAAACACTTGTGTTTTTCCACTTCTCTTTCCCCCTCATGTATTTCCTTTTTACCCTGTGGTAAACTATCTTTACTATCTTTTTTCCCTTACTACCTGAGGACTTCTCTTTTTGCCAATTCCTAACACTCACAGATTGAAATTGACGTCGGAAGACAAACTTTGATTTATGAACCAAATCATAATTATCTGCCATTTTTGCTGCTAAGCTTGCAGTTTTAACTCTCTGCTCTTCTCTTCCACATGAGTTCTCATTACTTCAGGAAGTGAATTTTTGAACTCCTTCAAAATAATCGTTTCTCTAAGAGCGTCATATGTTTGATCTTTTTTAAATGCCCTTATTCACCGAAAAAATTACTTTGTTTGATCCCTTCAAACTCTATTAATGTTTGACCAAGTTCCTGGCTTAAATTCTTAAATGCTATCTGTGGGCTTCAGGTATTGCTCATACATATTTAAGATGGACTTTTTAATATGCAGATATAACAAAGTGTGGAGCTGGAGGAACACAGCAGGCCAGGCAGCATCAGAGGAGCAGGAAAGTTGACGTTTCCGGTCGGGACCCTTCTTCAGAAAATCTTTTTAATATGCACTTCTTTTTACCTCATGATACTCCAGATACCTCCTCTGAGAGCCATACAAATACCTCAGTAGCATCGCCTACCAACTTTGTTTGGATCAACAAAATCCACATGGTCAATGGCCATTTCATTTGTTTAACCACTTTCTCAAATGAAATGAAAAAGGCTTCTACACCCTTCTCGTCAAAATTAGGTATCACTTGGACATATTTAAACAGATCTCCTTTGGCTATGATGGGATTGCCCTCCACCAGTGTCCTGATCACTAGTCCTATCCTTCACCTCTACCTTCATCATTTTAAGTCAACTTTGAGTTTCCAGTTCCAACCTCCAAGTTTAAAAACTCTTGAAATAACTGCACAGAGACCAGTATCCTATCACCAGATCACCCTTTATTTACTTGTACACAGTACACTGGCTGTAACCAGCCAGCTCGAAGTCAGTTGCCTGAACAGAGGAGATTCTAATCTCCTGCTTATATTTTTTTTCCAAAAGTTTATTTTAATTAGTTCTTAGATAAAACTCAAATAATTATCTCCAAAAATTAAAGCATTAAACTGAATTCTTTTGTAAATTTTGACATAAATTAAAACTTGTTATGAATAACTGTATGAACAAAACTTTAAATAACACTAATTCCTGATTTAGCATCACTGTCTTCATTTGCAGGTTTCGCGAGTGTGATGAGGTGTCTGAAACAGTTCAGGTATAATCTAGTTTGTGACATTGATACCAAAGTCATCACTTCCTTCCCATTCTATCCCTCTCCAAATATGATAAGAAGTAAATGTGTTCAACAATTTATAACAATCTCCTGGTTATATTGGTCAGCCCAGGCTTTCCTGATTGCCCCAAGTTAACAACACCAATCAGGAACCTTGTAGTCAACAAGGTCCACCTGGTTCCAATCACTATATCCCTGCTCCCACAAGTCCGGAGATGTCGGCCTGGTCTTTTGCTTTGCGATGCTTTCACCCCAGGTCCAGTCCCTTTGACTCAAACTCAAACTCAGACACAGGCGGCGGGTACTGGATGGTGACCCATCTCTTGCGTCTGAATGTCTCCGGAGAGTTTCTTGCTCTTCTTCTAGCAGTAACAGTTTCAAGGCTGCATCCATTTTGAACTCTGAGGTTTTCTTGACTCTAGATGGAGGGGGAGCACCTGCGGTTTCCAACAGGCCTTCCATCTATTCTGAGGGGCCAGATATGTTTTGCTCGTGCCCCGTTTGTGAGGTAACAGCTTTCAGGTGATCCACATTTTTGTTCAGGTCTGTATCATGTACCTGAACTTTGTAAGTCACAGGACTTGACCTCACATCAACCTCGCCTTGTACCTATACAGGGCCATTTCCATGGTTCTGGCACCAAACTTCATTCCCTGAATAAAATTGTCTTTCTCATTGAGAGGAGGCATGTGGCTGACATTGGCGTTCCTGCTTCCATTTCACTCTCCACACCTCCAGCTCTGAAAATATCAGGTTGAACCAGTCTTTTCCCCAACAGCAACTCTGCTGGAGTTATCCCTGTTGTTGCGTGTGGGGTGGTCCCATAGTTAAACAGTAACTGGGACAGTTTGGTATCATTTGACACTGTAGGCTGCATCTTTAAGCCTGCCTTCAACGTTTGGATTGCTCTTTCCACGAGACCATTGTATGATGGATGGTATGGAGCTATCTTTATGTGTTGAATGCCATTGGACTTTAGGAACTATTTGAATTCCCTGCTGGTAAATGATGTCCCATTGTCCGTGACCAATACTTCAGGGAGACTGTGCATCGTGAACGATGCTCACAGCTTCTCAATCGTCATCCCTGAGATAGTTGGCTGAACATGCGTTATGCACGCCCAACCACAATGAATGGGTGTCCATAATGACCAGAAACATGGAGCACATGAAAGGGACGGCATAGTCCTCATGCGGCCGAGCCCAGGGTTTACCCGGCCATTCCCACATATGTGGGGGAGCTGCTGGTGGTAATTTTTGTCCTTGTTGGTACTCTGGGCACTATCCTAACAATGCAGCTATGTCAGCATCCAACCTTGGCCACCAGACATAGCTTCTTGCCAGCATCTTCATCTTGGAAACACCTGGATGATACTGGTGGAGCTCAGCCAGTATCTGGTGGTGACCTTTACTCAGGACAATCACCCTTGCTCCCCACAGTAATATGCCATCCTCTACAGTGGTCTGGTCTTGCCGGCTCCAGAAAGGTTTCAGTCCTGGTTGCGATGGCTCTTTTGTTACTGCCATTATCACCTACTGCAAGTTACGTGTAGCAATGCCTTGTCTTCCTTCAGTAGGGGTTTGTGATCTGTTAGTATGATAAATTCCCATCCGTAAAGGTACTGGTAGAACTTCCTCACACCAAAGGTGACTTTTTTTAAATTCATTCACAGGTTGAGGACGTCACTGACCAGGCAGCATTTATTGTCCATCCCTAATTGCCCAGAGTGCGGTTACAAGTCAACCACATTGCTGTAGGTCTGGAGTCACATGTTGGCCGGACCAGGTAAGGATGGCAGTTTCCTTCCCTAAAGGACATTAGTGAACCAGATGGGTTTTTCCGACAATTGACAATGGATTCATGATCATCATTAGATTCTTAATTCCAGATATTTTATTGTATTCAAATTTCGTTAGACCTTCCTTCTCTATTTGGGCATACTTGCATTTGGCATCAGCCAAATCCCGGCAAGCATACGGTATTGGGCGTTCCTCTCCTTTGGGCCAGCGGTGAGCCAACACTACCCTGATACTGTACAGGGAGGCATCGCATGTCAGCACTACCTCTCGCTTTAGATCGTAGTGGGCCAACACCTTAGATGACAATAGCTGCTTTTTCACTTCCCTAAAGGCTGCTTCTTGGCTACACGACCATTTTCAAGGCTGAGCCTTTTTCAGCAGCCGGTGTAAAGTTGCCAAGATGGAGGCCAGGTTATGTACGAATTTTCCATAATAATTCACTAACCCAAGGAAAGACCTAATCTCCAATACAGACGTGGGAACGGGGGCTCCTTTGATTGCCCTCACTTTCTCTTCCAATTGGTATGACCAGGCTTTGTTGACTCTAACCCAAGTAGGTCATTTGTGGTGCCTGGAGAACACTTTTCTCCCACCTAAGGCGTTTACCCACCTGTGAGCACTTAAGCACTATGTCCCAGTTCTCCAAGTGCTCTTTATTGGTCTGCCTTATTATTATTTGTCATCCAGATAAATGCCAACCTGGGGTAGTCCTTGTAAAACGTTCTCCATGGCCTGCTGGAGAAGAGCACAACCTGACAATACCCCAAATAACAGTCTTGTATATTGATAAAAACCGTTATGGGTATTAATTATAGCATTCTTCTGGGACTCCTCATCCTGTTGCAATTAGAGGTAGGTGTGGCTCACATCCAGCTTCGGAAAGACAGCACTCCACTTCCCCCTCCCACCGCCAACTTCACATACAAGACCTCTACGTGAGGGATCAGGTATTTATCCAGCTGTGAGAAGTGGTTTATCATTTGTTTAAACTCCCCACAAAGGCGAACTGAGCCATCAGGATTCACAATCAGTACGATGGTGCTGCCCATTCTACAAACTGCACTGGTTTGATGATTCCTTCACTCTCCAGCCTCCTGCTTTCTGCCTCTACTTTTACCCACAAGGCAAATGGCACTGGGTGGGCCTTGAAAAATCTCAGAATTGCTTCCTGGTCAACATCTAAGGGGCTTTGGCCCCTTTGATAATCCAAAGCCCTTCTTGAAAAAACCCCTGGGTATTTCACTAGGACTTCACTGAGGCAATCATTTTCCATTCGAAGAATATTGAGCCAATCCAGATTAATCTTTCTCAACCAATTCCACCCGAATAGGCTTGGGCCAAAGCCTTTTACTACCATCAGTGATTACTGCACCAACTGCTCCTCATAGGAGACTGGAACTGAAGTCACACCCTTAATTTACAAAAGGTTCCTCCAGTGTATGTTCTCAGTCTGGCTAAAGCCTTTCGCAAGCTTAAATGGTTGGAGTCCCGAGAGAATCTTGTTAAAGACAGATTCTGCAACCACAGATACAGCTGTGCTGCTATCGACCTCCATAGGAACTGGGTGACCATTTAACCAAACATTAACTTTCATCGGTTCTGATTTGGATGTTACTAAGCAATTTAATTGTCCAACCCACATGTTGGGGGACTTTCCGGGATGTGCACTCTCCTGGGTACCGGCCTATGAGTTTTCTTCCTCAAGTCAGGCCTTGTAGGACTCCTTTGCTATTTTGAGTCTGTATACCGGCAGCAACTACAATGGTTTACCAGCCCAGATCCTGAAGAATTGTTTAGCCACTTGGTCAAAGCTTGGCTTTGTTGTGGGGTTCTGCTGTGGGCTGGCCTAGGGTCCCTCTGCTCAGGACTTGCCCTGCACAAGGCTCTGCAAATGCCTAAACTCAAGTGGTGTTCCCCAAGCTCAGTCGGAGAGGTGAGGGAGTCCACTTCCATTGGGATGCCCTGTAGTTCCCATACTGCACTTGCTGCATTTTTTAATGTCAAAGCCAGTTGTAGTGCCTGTTTGAAGTCCAGTTGGGCCTCAGCTAAAAGGCACTTCTGCACGGTTATGTCATTAATCCCACATACCAAACGGTCTCTCGGCATCTCATTCAGTATTAACCTGAAATCACATGCCTCTTCCAGTCGTTGTAACCCTGTCAAATATCCCGTTATGGAATCCAATATGGTTCTCTGACAGCTGAATAAAACGGATAGTGTCTCAGAATAAGAGGAAGTTTGGGGTCATAATATTCCTTACCTAACTCTGTCAACTCTTGGAATATTTTAGCATCTGGTGCCTTTGGGAAAGTTAAGCCCCTTATAACCGAAAATTCTGCGGGTCCATAAGCAGTCAGAAGGATTACTTACTGGTTTTCATCTGCCTCATTGCCATTTGCCAAGGAAAAAGTATCACATTCTTTCCACATACTGGACACAGTCTTCGTCAGCAGGGTCAAATGAGTCAAGCTTCCCAAATACAGCCACGATGCCAGAAAAGCTTGCCCCTACTCCATAATGACAGTTGCAAGGGAATGTTCTTCAGGCACATCCTGTTTTTTCTCATCACCAAAGTCATCCTTTATTTACTAATGCAAAGTACACTGGCTGTGGCCAGCAAGCTTGGAGTCAGTCCTCAACTGAGGAGGTTCTACTCTCCTGGTTATATTATTATTTTTTTTTTCTTTTCTTTGTTAGAGGCCAGTATCCTGTCACCATGTCACCCTTTATTTACTCGTGCAGAGTATACTGGCTGTAGACAGCCAGCTCAGAGTCAGTCACCTGAACTGAGGAGATTCTAATCTCCTGGTTATATTGCTCAACCAAGGCTTTTCTGATTGGCCCAAGTTAACAAGATCAAGAACCCCATAGTCAACGAGC
The DNA here is from genome assembly GCF_021869965.1 of Rhincodon typus. Classification (NCBI taxonomy): domain Eukaryota; kingdom Metazoa; phylum Chordata; class Chondrichthyes; order Orectolobiformes; family Rhincodontidae; genus Rhincodon; species Rhincodon typus. The sequence goes on from NC_063342.1 coordinate 23,572,210, forward strand.
TCCTCCTGGTCCCAATCACTACATCTCTCTTTCTCCTTTCCTTCTGCTAGTGCCTTCCTTTTTTTTTTGCTTTATCCTCTGCTAGAGCTATTCTCTCTTTCTGTTTTCCTTCTGCTCTCAATCATAACTGAAAATGTTTCATTTTCTTTTCATGTTCAAGCTGCTTCGTTCGCAATTGAATTTTAGCCATTTCCGATTATTCCAATGGCATTTCCAGCAATTGTAAATATTGAGCTATTGCTGCAATTACCTCCTGTTCTCTCATGGACAAAAGCAACCTCACATCCAGTTTGCCTGCTATTTCCAAAAGCTTTGCCTTGCTCACTTTCTGACTCCTTCTACCTGCAGGAATCTCTTAGTGACTGAAAAAGCCATTATTACACAAAACACACCCTATTTAAACCAACCAAATGTAACAACCAAAATAAAAAAAAACTCATCACCCACTGCCTTTGACTCCAATAATCGTAAACCCAAGAGTGTTCTGAGTAAGGGTCACTGGACCCAAAATGTTAAACTCTGATTTCTCTCCACAGACCTGCTGAGTTTTTCCAGAAATTTCTGATTTTGTAATTGTAAACCCAACCTGGAATTAGAGATTTTGATCCTGAGAAGAGGCCCCACTTTGTTACTGATCAGACCAAACCCTCTCAAAACATATTAAGAAGATAGCCTAGACCCTAATTTTTTCTTATTATGAAGCTAGGTGTAAGGTGTTGTGTTCCAGATGCAATTGGATTGGTCAAACCACTCAACTTTAAGCAAAACACACTTTATTTTGACATGCCAGTTAAAATATAAACAAAGTAAAAATAAAAGATTTGGCTTAACTGTAACTCTATTGAAATGCTTAACAAAATAATATATACATGTGAACTAGACTAATTAACTATTCCAATACAGTTACATCTCACTAACACACCTTTGGAAAAGGCGAACTCATTAAAATAAGTTATGTCACATGCAATTCTAGCAGCAGGAAGAGAACCCCAGCTTTTAGCTGTAACAGAGAGAGGAATAAAAGCTTCCACATCCAGCTTCAAGACCCCAGAAGCAAATACTGAAAGCTAAAATCCTGGTTCTGTGGGAACTTGACCCCACCCATTCAGTCTGCTTCAATTGTTCCAAATTTAAAAAAACCAAGGCCTCACAAGCTGTTTACTTCATTTGATCTGAGCAGACTGCTTTTCACTTCTGTTTCAGCCTCCCTTCATTAAAAAAACAAGACAACATACATCTCTTAAAGCCATGGTATCTTTTATAGCAGCGTTTAAAAAAAAAGTACTTGCAGGGAATGTGGGTTCTGCAGGCTGGGCCAGCATTTATTGCCCATTGTTAGCATGAGAAGATCATGGTGAGCTGCCTTCTTGAACCACTGCAGTCCATTTGGTGTAGGTAACATGGTGTTAATGGGGGATTCCAGGATTTTAACCCATGACTGAAGAAATTGCGCTATATTTCCAAGTTAGATGGTGAGTGGCTTAGATGCAAGTCTGGAAATGGTGATACTCGCATGTATCTGCTGCCCTTGTCTTTCTAGATTGCGATGGTCTTGGGTTTAGAAGATGCATTTTCAAGAAAGTTGTATCTTTACTCCTTCTAATACTGTTTTCAGTAGACCATAAGACCATAGACTATAAGACATAGCAGCAGGAGTAAACCATTCAGCCTATCAAGTCTGCTCTGCCCTTCAATGAGATCGTGACACTGCTCAACTCCATTTTCCTGTTTTCACCCTGTAACTGTTGAAACCCCTGCTGATTAAAAATCTGTCTCTCCTCAGCCTTGAATACATTTAATGGTCCAGCCTCAACAATCCTCTGTGTTAAAATAAATCCACAGTTTCATGACCCTCAGAGAAGAAAATCTTCGCATCCCTGTCTTCATTGGATGACCCTTTCTCTGAGATTATACTCTCTGGTCCTAGACTCTCCCAGAAGGGGAAACAACTTCTCAGCATCCATGCTGTTCAGGTCCTAAGGATCTTATATGTTTCAGTAAGGTTGCCTGTTACTCTTACATAATGATTGAAGTCGAGAAGAATGAGTGACAACCTTACTGAAAACTATAAGACTGGGGGCTTAGACAGTGAGCAGAAGTTACTTTCTTCATAAAGCTTTAATAAATAAAAACAAAAGTAACAAATATGTTCAACAGCAAAAGAAGAACTTGGCATAATTGAATAGTAGGAGTGATGAAAGAATCATTAAAGAACATGCGATTTCTTGTCATATTTCAGCCTCACTGTCACATCTTCTTTTTTCAATCAGTATATCAAATGCATTTATACTTATTTGTAAAGTCTGCTTCACTATCATTCCATAATGCTATCATCTATTGTGTAAACTATTTTCCCCAACTACTTTTTACAACTTCTGATATTTAAACACTTTATCTTGGTGAGTAATTTTCCTGGATCAGTTTCGACATTGCTTTCGCAATCCTGAAGTCTTCAATCATCTTAAACTCTGTTCTTCAAAGAGAATATGCCCAAAGTTCTTTAACTTTAATGATGACTTAAATTCCCAATATCTAGAACATTATTCACCTCTGTTTCCATTCAAGGACATTAATATCTTTTCTATGTCGAGCTGACCAGAAGTACAGCCAGTAAACAGAGTTTACTGTTACTCTTTCTGTGTCAATGAGATCAATAGCATTTACAAGAACGTGAACTCAAGCAATTCAGTGACACATGATCCATGACATCACACTCACCTTCAAGACCTCTGTTCTATCAGTAGAAATGCAATGATGCTCAACTCAGCATGGATTGACCTAATGCAGAAGCGAAATACTGTGGATATTTAAAATTTGAAATAAAAACAAAATACACTGGAAATAGTTGGCAGGTCATGCAACATCTGTGAAAGGTAATAGAGTTAACATTTCAAGTTGAGGTGACTTTTCATCAGAACTGAAGAAAGAGTTTACTTTCATTCATTCATTCATGGCATGCGGGTGCTATTAGCTGGGCCAGCATTGATGTCCAATAGTCCTGGGTAAGATGGTGGGGAACAGCTGAAGTCCTTTGGGTGTTGGGATGCCCACACTTGTTAGGAAGGGAGTTCCAGGTTTTAGACCCATTAACAATGAACGCTCAGCAACATAGTTCCAAGTCAGCTTGCTGTGTGAATTTGAAAGACGAATGCAGGTGAAGGAGTTGAATCAGTTAGTTAAGGATGAAATTTTCAGTCAGCATAGTAGTGGTGCACAAATGGGTGTTAGTATGAGTTAAGCTATGAATAGCAATGGTTTAGATGATTCCAGCTGGTCAGTCAGGGGATATTGCATACAGTTCTGGTCACCACACTACCAGAAGAATGTGGATACTTTGGAGAGGGTACAGAAGAAGTTTACCAGGATGTCATCTGGTATTGGTGATTTTAGCTGTGAAGAAAGGTTGGATGGACCAGGTTTGTTTCACTGGAACGCAGGAGGTTGAGGGGCGACCTAGTAGAAGTTTATAAGTTTGTAAATGGCATGGATAGAGTGGAAAGTATGAGGCTTCTTCCCAGGGTGGAGGGGTCAATTCCTAGGTTCATGGGAAATTTAAAAGAGATGTGTGAGACACGTTTTTCACTCAAAGGGTGGTGAGCACTCAGAATGCACTTCCAGAGGAGATGGTGGAAACAGACACAATAGCAACATTCAAGAAGAACCTGGATGAATACATGAATAGGAAGGGGATAGAGGGATACAGATTCTGTAAGTGAAGACAGTTTTAATATGGAAGGGCAAAATGTGTCAGCACAGGCTTGGAGGGCCAAAGGGCCTGTACCCGTGCTGTATTGTTCTGTATTCTTTTGTTCTATTATGAGAATAGACAAGTCTAGATGCAGAAAGGCCATGGATGAAGGAAAAAAATGTAAGTGGGTGGTGCTAAAGAGGCATGATCAAGGTATTTGCATTAGCATAGAAATGTGCCATGAAGTGGTTGCGGGAAAATAAACCTGATCCAAAGTCTATAGGAATTAGGCCTCGGCCAAACTTAATAAAACTGGTTCAGCGAAGGTCAAAAATCAGATTCACCGTGGCGACTTGCTGGCAGGAGTCTCACGAATTCTAATAGTCAGACGATCAGTAAGGTGAGATTGAGGAAGTGAGGGATGAATACAGGAAGGTGAGCCAAGGAAGACAGCATCCTGTATTATTTTGTGCAGCAAGGAGAAGCTTGAGCTCATTTGGCAAAAGAAATGCAACATACTGTGCCAAAGTGCATCCAAGCTTGCTGTGGATATATGATTTCGACAATGAGGCACAATCACTGCAGGCTTCCATTTTACAGCTAGGTCTAATAAAGTTAAAACACTGGTAACATAGTACTAGTCTGAACTCATAAGAGAGTGGGTCCTTAGCTCTGACTCCACAGATTCAAAACCATTAAAAATATTTAGTTACCTTTTTATGAGAAGGAAGAGACTTTTGCCAAATGCCAACTTTTATGGAGCAGACCAAACCCCCTCAAAATATGTTAAAAAGATAGTCTGGACCCTAACTTTTTCTTATTTTAAAGGTAAATCTAAGGTGTTGTGTTCCTGATGCAATTTGATTGGTCAAACTGTCAGGCTTGAAAGAAAACATACTTTATTCATTCACTATAATTATAATACAGTCAAAATAAAAAAAATTGGTTTAACTGTAACTGTGTCAAAATGCCAAATGAAATAATATATATATGTGTATGAACTACTACTAATTAACTGTTACAATATAGTAACATCCCACAAATACACCCTTGGCAAAGGCAAATTCAATAAAATAGATTGTCTCACATGCAACTGTAGCAGCAGGAAGAGAACCCCAGCTTTTAGCTGTAACAGGGAGAGGAATAAGAGCTTCCACATTCAGCTTCAAGACCCAGCAACTGCTACTGAAGGCTAACACCGAAAAAAAAATCCTAGTTTTGTGGGAGCTTGACCACACCCGTTCAGGCTGCTTCTGTTCCAACTTTAAAAAAACACCAAGCTGTTTACTTTATTGGCCTTGGAGCAGACTGCTGTCTACCTCTGTCTCAACCTTCCTTCATTTATAAAAAGGTCAAAATACAACTCTTTAAGACATAGCATTTTCACACAACTCCATTACAAACTGCCAGTAAGACTGCACTGGACCCCTAGGTTTTCGGGGTAACGGATGCTCCAACCAGTTACTTCTGAATTTTATACAGGTTTCTACAGCTGGTGTTGGAACCCTGGCTCTTCTCTCAATTAAACCATAAAACCTATAATGTGCTTACAAACATCACCGATCCTTTCACGCCCCATTGTAATTGGGAGGTGGATAGATTATTACCCATTATGTCCCTCACATACCCACCTTGAGCCAAAAGGTGGAGAAGCGCATCACTTGTCCAGCATACTTGCTGGCTGAAGGAATGAAGGTGATGCTGAATGAGGTATTGGCCTCGTTGGTCATACTAGGACACTTTCCACAGAGCACTATTGAATGTATATCTTTTTGTATTTAAAGCATGTGAAGAAGCCAGGATTTATTACTGATCCCTAATTGCCCTTGAAAACATGACAGCTGTTTGCTTGATATACTGTAGTCTATGTGGAAACAGCAGGAAAAAGATTGCAATTATTATATTAATAATTTTCAAAAGTTTTGTCAAATATTATGTTTTGCAATAAGATACTGACATAAAACATTAACCAACAGATATATGTTTTAATGTCATTAACTATTTAGGCATTGCATGAATGTTATTTAGCAATTGTACTTTAAAGCAAGAAACTTGGAAGATCTACATTTTGTGTTTAGAGGAATTCTTTACTAGAAAACCTGGGATATACTGGTGGATTTGGAATGTTCAACGACTTAATTGTTCTGTGTTTGATTATGTGAGTCCAGTAACTGATCTATACTCATTACATTTGCTTGATTATGCTGGGTGTAGAGTCAGAACAAAGAAAACAGACAATATAGAAACTCCCTGCAGCAATCTACTGAAGCTGAGCTGTCAGCATGAGAACAGACATATTATGATTGCAGTGATATTTTCAAACATCTGAAAATAAATCTCTCGTACATATGGAAAGTAGAGTCATCTCTGCATTGTCCTGAGATATATAAAATATATAAAATCATTTCGATTGCTGTCCAACTAGAGATAAGAAAGTTCAGTGTACGTGTACTTGCAAATAGGTCCCAGGAATGTTGCAGCTCACTGTTCAGAGCTCTACAGCAATTGGTAGGAACCCAGTAAAGTGGTGATATTACCTTCCCAATCTGCTTCCCAATAAATACCTAAACAAATTGCAGAAAACACTCTGCCTGAATTAATTTGCAAAGTTTGGACGAATTTTAAACTGTTTGCATTCTCTATCAAATCTGGCTAAAATGAAAATTAGAATTCACTTGTTCCTATTTTCAAGTTGCTTGTTCCAAATTCCACAAGACAACTTTTAAAGTAAACGATTGGCATGCTGAGCAGTTGGCATAGTAATCCACAAGAACATATGTGCAACAGAGACAGTGTGATTGCACAGATTTCATAGCTACCAGCAAGACTGATAATGTTGGCACTTGTGCAAGCTAAATCTAGATGCTTCTCACTATTTTCTCTGATTGTCATTTTTCTTTTGAGGTTTCAAAACTAGGAAGACTGAATTACCTCTTGTCAAAACAAACTGATTTTGTCAGTCTTGTAGATTTTTCAGTGTCCATACTTTTCAAGGTTGGGAGTCCGTAAATTGAGTTAGCAAATTCTCAAAAACTGACTTGTACAGCTACCATTGTAAACCTAGTCAATTGTCCATTTTCATGCCTATACTTGATGCTTCCACATGCAAGGCCTCAGTTCAGCCCAACGATGGGCCTCAATCAGCATTTCTACAAGCTGTCAGGGACTATTCTGTCTCCAAAGGCAGCTTGTCAATTACGAGGAGCTGCCTATTTCTCCACTTTTTTGATTAATGGGATGCACCAATATTTAGTAAGTTAACGGTTCTGAAAGTGTTAATGTTGGAGCATTAAGCTCCATGCAACCTGATCTTGGCATACAGGCTTGGGAGAGATAAAATACAACAGGTTAGGATCTTGTGGAGTACAGACATTTGTGTACAAGTCTCCTCATAGTCTTAGTAATAATGGTTTTCTTTTGAATGTTGTTACTTGCTATTATGCAATACCATGCATCTTATTAAGACAAAAGCCTCTTGTTGAAAACTTTTTTATTATTCAATTACATGATTTGGACATCGCTGGCTGGGCCAGAATTTATTGCCATTCTTGAACTGGCCTTCAGTAGGTAGTTGTAAGCTGCCTTTTTGAACTTCTGCAATCCATATGATGTAGGTACACCCAACGAGCTGTTCAGGAGGGAGCTTCAGAAGTTTGACCTAATTTAAGTGAAGGAATGGTGATATAGTTCCAAGTCAGGAGAGTATGTGACTTAGAGGGAAACTTGCAATTGGTGGTGTCCCCATGCTATCCTTGTCCTTCTAGGTCATGGAAGCCACTGGTTTGGAAGGTGCTACCTGTGTAGCTTTGGTGAGATATTGCAGTGCAACATTGGTAGTTGGGGGACTGAATGTTGAAGGTGGGGAATGGCGTGTCAATAAAGCAGGTTAGATTGTAATTGTATCTAATGCAGCCGGGTGTTGCTAGTTGCTGGTGTGCCGAGCTGTGCACTTTTAAGATGCACCAACGGTGCATCAGCAAGATGCCAGGATGGTGGTTAGGGTTTGCTAAATGTCAGATACCATACAGGAAAGATACATGCGGCTAGTTCCTGTGGGTGATGCCCTGAGCAGCAATTTGGTTGTGGGTAGCATGGAGGTCATTTAGAGAAAGTGGTCACAAACAAGACTAATGGCAACAACATAGCCAGTGTTGAAAAAACCCATCTGGTTCACTAATGTCCTTCAGGAAGTCTATGATCCTTACCTGGTCTAGCCTACATGTGACTCCAGACCACAGCAATGTGGTTGACTCTTAACTGTCCTCTGGGGAATTAGGGATGGGCAATAAATACTAGCAAGTGATACAGACATCTCATGAACAAATTTTATATATATACATATATATACAACACGACTTATTATGCTTTCAAAAGTACAATCTTAATTTAATTGCAATTTCACGTTTGTAAATTTGTATTGTTAGACCATTGTTAGACTCTGAACAAACAGTTCCAGTGATGAGTTGCTCCTCTCATATGGAACGTATTTTACCACAAGGGTGCTATATAGCCATCTCCTTATATTAAGAAAAGGCACTATGACTTGCAATGCCAATTTCTGTACGTTAATGTTTACAAATAATCTGTTATTTTATTCCACTGTCCATGCAGCTTCTTTTAAATATCTAATTGAGCCTAACTTTGTTAAACAATCAACTTTAAGAGACTGTCATCATTTTTGTTGTCCCTAATGCAGTTTAGAAGTTTTATACAAGTCACAAGTAAAAACATGAAGCTGTTAGACTTTTTTTTAGTGATAGAATCACTTTGATTTCTTTGAACACCCCAACTCTTTCAAACCAATGATAAAGGCCTCAGTCTCTTAGGTGCCATGTCAGAACCTTTTCCTTAGATTTTGTCTTTTCTTAAAATGGTAAAAGTGTGACACAAGTTATTTTATTCAAAATTAAGCTTTTTATCTTTTGCCATTGGCCACTTTTTTTATTGTGTGTTTGGCTTTGTCTGAATAAATCATGTAGAAAGTGTTGGAAGGAAACATTGAATAGTTCCAGGGTTCTGTGCAGGAAGGAAAGTTCCAGATGACATAGTTTGTCTTCAATACTATCCTCCAGTGGATTGCATCAATGTCTTCACATACATTGCAATGTTTGCTTTTTAACTTTATTTCTTTATGTTCCAATTTATAATATGAAGAACTGCAATGTGGTACTTGTAGCTTTTTTCTTAATTTCTCTATTTTTGTACCTAATCTATTTTTGTACCTAAAATAGGTACTCGGTACTTTGTACCTAAGATGGTGCCATGTGTGGCAACATTATACACCTCTCACTCTACTCCTCTACTTTTGTACTTGAGTACTTGTGACAATAACACCCAATTCTAATGTTAATTCTACATTGAAATTTCATTCCTGTGCTGGTGCTATCTCTTACAATAAAGCTACTCAGCTAATCCCATTTCCCTGCCCTATTCCTATATCGTTTTTACATTCTTCCTTTGCAAACATTTATTCAATTCTGATTTGAAGTGAAGTTATTGTTGTTCTCCTTTTAAAATCTCTACTTGTGTTAAAACACTCCAATTCCACACTCCAATAATCTTCAATGTTAATGTATTCTCTCTCTTCCAGTAGTAATTATGAATTGGATCCTGTTCACCAGCCAAGAGTAGTAGCCTTCAACTATTTCTCAAAAACACCTGTATGTCTGTAAACTTTGACTGGGATTCTCCTTTACCTATGATCTTTGAGAAGATGCCCTCTCAATTTGAGCCTTTCTTCATAATTACTTAATGACATGAGAGTGGAAGAAATAGGAGCAGGAGTAGAGCAGACATTGCCTCAAGACTAATCCACCATTCAATGTGATCATGTCTGACATTGGAGTTTAATTCCACTTTCACAGCTGATCCAAAACCCTATCTTTCTAAACTTTAAATATACTCAATGATAAAGTGTCCACAGGTGTCTGGAGTAGAGAATTCCAAAGATTCACAACTCTCTGAATGAAAACAACTCTTCTCAACTTAATCACTGATTTCCTCAGTTCATTTTTCCTAAACTCCAGAGAGTAAAAACACATTTCACTCAATTTTTCTTCTTAGGACAACCCTTCCTTCCTGGGAACCAATGTAAGGAACCTTTGCTGTGCTGTTTCCAAGGCAGATATATCCTTTCCTGAAGAAGGAGACCAAAACCATCCATAATACTCAAGATGTGGTTCAGGGTGCCGATGCCAGTAGGATAATATACATAACTTGTTCATATGCGCACAAACATGTGCACATTATTACAGGCAAGTTCAACAGCTGTAGAAACCTTCTTCAAGCTAGCAAAGGCTGCTGAGTAGAACTAAAAGTGACATTGTTACAGTGGTTCTGTCCTGTTGTACATCTGGGAGGCCTGGGATACAGGCAGGAATGTGTAGTCCCCAATGCCTTGTAATTTATCTTTAATGCTACCATTCGTTTTTGTGTACTGCTTTATGACAGGGTCCTTCACCTGATAGACCCTCAGCAACAATATTTTTAATCCAGAAATCTACGAGTGGGAATATCTGCATTCTGGCACATTATGTACATCTGATATATTTCAACAATCAGCAAAATTGTTTTGTTTTGACATCAGTTGGGCAATTTATAAAATATAATATTTACATCCTCGCAAGTAGGGGACTTTGCTGCTTACACACGATATATGAGCTTGCATAGTGTTTCACCAAATGAAGGTTAAAGTGGATAATTCAACGACAAGGGGAGAGCCAACAGTATCAATCTTCCAAGTTTTATTTTTGAAAACTCATTCACAGGATGTGGGTATCACTGCCAAAGCTAGCAATTACTGTCCATCCTTAATTGCACTAGAACAGGTGGTGGTGAACCACCTTCTGGATAACTCATTGTCATGCTAGTCCATTACGTTGCTATTAGCCTGGAGTCACACGCAGACCAGTGCAGGTAAGGATAGAAGATTTTGTTCCCTAAAGGACATTGGTAAATTGCATACTGTTCTACAAAATTTCATTAGTTCCAAGGCAGAATCTTCCAAGCTTGCAGGAGATTTTTAAAAGTCACATTGAGGACCTTCATTAAGCAGATAGAGGGCATGACCTACCTGAGATATAAGCTCATCAGATCTGAAAACATCCAACCATAGGCATTACCTTGAACTGTAAAATATGAATAGCCAAACCCTACCTCACCCTGCACAGGTGGACCATATGGGTATGAAGAGGTTAATTGTAACCTTGTAGGAGTTTACTTCAGCTGAATTTTGTCGCATTAAAAGCGCAGGAGTAACATAAACTCAAACAATGGGTCAAGGTAGGTGCCACTGCCTAACACAGTTAAAAAGGCTGGAGGAGATGTTATCATAAACAAGCTCTCCCACATCCATCATTCTTGGAAGCCAGGTATCCCTCACCATGAGGTAGAGATTATAATATTTTCTGTTATGGTAACAACATTATGTCCATCCAGTCCTGTCTAGACTGCGACATGGAACAAACCAAACATAAATGATGCGTGGGCAATACTTGGGATACAAATCATTGTAAAAGGAGGTCAACATCAGAGTGTCGCTACCGCAGGTGGGAGAAAAAGAACAGAGACCAGTTGTCCCTCTCTGATGAGAGAGCAGTCCTCTGGGACGATGATGATTTTGCATTTACTTATAATGGGAGGGAATCTTGAGAGTTCAATAAATGAATGAATCTGAGATTAAGTCAAACTCTGCATTTTGTGCATTTTGAAAACCAAGAACTGTGGTAAATTGGGGTAAGAGTCGGCACAGAAGTAGAAAAACCCTTAAAGGGAGGCAGAAATTCAGATTCTCATTGACAAGTTAAAGGTTTTGGTATTAAGTTCTCAGAACATTTAGGTGGCTTGGCTTTCCTGACCTTGATGGCTGGGAATCTCTTTTGCATTCTTTAATTCACTGTGAGTAGTTATTAACACCCTAATGCACTGAATTTGCATTCATGGATACAGCCTCGTTAAAATAAAATGTGAAACATGTATTACAGAAACCTAATTATATAAATAACGTGTGTGATTGGCACAAGAGTAGACATTTCCAATGCAAACCACTTCACAAGCGAAGTTCTTTCATAATCAAGCCATTTCTTTGTGTAAGTGGTTACTGTGTAAGGGATGATGCTTGAACAGATCACTCAGCTCATCATATGTCTTAGTTTTATGTAATTTTGCTTGTGGTTCTTAAATGCCAATAGTGTAAGAGGATTGCCTGACCAGGTCAATGGGTCTGTCCAAGCAAGAGACCAGCATTGGTTAGCACCAGCAAACCTGATTAGGACAGGTACCTTCTCAAGGGCAATCGAGGATGGGCAAGAAATGCTGGCCCAACTAGAAACATTCATTTTCCATAAAAGAATAGCAACAAAAAAAATCTATGCCCTGGAATTTCCTTTTTTCAGCCCTGGAGAATTTTCAGGGAGGTTTTGACCCCAGCCCTGACTCTACCATGGACTTAATGACTTTTCTTGGGTCAGGAATAATTATGTATGCAGGATGGACTCCTGCGTGGATCTTTGGCAGTGATTGAGAGTAGCGTGCCACCGCTATTGAAAATTATAGTGATGTTGCACCCCAAGAGGAGAGGCCAGTTTAATGGGTCACGAGGGGTGAGTGAAAGTTGATCATAAATAGAAATGCACAGTGCAATGGGGAGAGATGTGCTCACTGCAAGTTTTACTTTCCACCAAAGGAACATCAGACTTCCTGTCAGAATATGTTATTACTCCCTTCCTTGTTCTTCCTTGGAATAATTGTAAATAGCTTCAGGAGGTAGGAAAATGGGACAGTTTGATATGTGTTCATCATATTTATCAATTGACTGCAGCAGTTCTGTTTAATTTACTTCAGGTTCTCAGCAAAACCTGAATTAACCCCGCTGTAATTATAATGCTTTATTTTAATAATCACAGTCCACTGGATTTCCTTTTTTAATGAGTTGAGACAATTACCATATATAAAAACATGTCTCACTGAAATAATATCCTTTCTCAACCTTTCGGGCTTATATATTTAGGTTTATGGTAATTTTAGACCCCCCAAAATGCCTGTCCCTCTGAAATTTGATTGTATCACTTAGCATGGCATTGTTCAATCGATATCTGTCATGGTTAGCCCTGTGTAGTGGCACAAGTCACAGGATTAAATAAATGAAACTTGACTATGTACTAATAGAGATTTGAGAATGATGCCAAACAGCTACAATCACAAATAACTCAAAGGCAAGACCGTAGTATAATTTTACACAAGCATATTTGGTTGTTCATACCTGTGTTTTCTTTTGCTTTCTGAACAAAAATGCACCAACTTTTGTCGCAATTAATTTCTGTTCTGCGTCTTTTAGAATGTTATTGCTAGGGCTGTAGGTTCAAGTCCCACTGCAGAGAATTTAGGATAAAATGGAGACCGAAACTCCTATCATTACCATTGAAGAAGTTCTACATTGTTGGAAGAGTCACCAGTGAAGATATCCACTAGTAGGAGAGACGAGGACCCAAGGGCACCGCCTCAGAGTGAAGGGATAACCCTTCAAACTCCGGGAATGATCTCCTACAACCTCTTATGTCAGGCAGAACATACATAAGCTTAAACACACGCACAAGCAGATTCAGGAACAGCTTCTTCGCAGCCATTATCAGACTAATGAATGGACTATCTAGCCTCAAATAACAATTGCTAACATTGATCCGATGTTTGTCCGATGTCTCTGCAGAGACTGTGAGAAACACTACATCGGACAAACAGGAAGGAAACTAACAACAAGAGTACATGAACACCAACTGGCTACAAAAAGACACGACCAATACTCACTCATCTCAATCCACATGGATAAGGAGAACTATCATTTCGACTGGGACAACACCAAAATCCTGGGACAAGCTAGGCAGAGACAGGCATGAGAATTCCTAGAAGCCTGGCACTCCACGAAGCATGCTATTAATAAACATATTGAACTCGACCCCATATACATTTCACAATGAAGGAAAACCGGAAGTGAGACAATCCATCTCAATGGACCCCAGAGTTTAAAAACCAGCCGGGAAAACATACCAACGCTTCATCGGAGGCTGCACTGAGGCTGTTACCCAGCACGGTAATGAAACGTTTGCGAAACAAGAAACCAGCTCAGCGAGCCAACCAACCTCAACACCCACAACCCGAGCTACAAATCTACTCCAAAACCTTAGTGATCTGTATATCCTTTGCTTACTATGAGCTGCCTGCACCGCTCATAAACAAGGCTTTTCACTGTATTTTGGTACACGTGACAATAAGTAAATCAATCAATTGATAAATTAGAACTGAGATGAAGAAGAATTTCTTCAGCTAGATTTTAAGCTGTGGCACTCATTGCTGCAGAAGGCTTTGGAGGCCAAATCATTGAGTGTACTTAAGACAGAGATAGGTTCTTGATTAGTAAGAGGATCAGGGGTTATGGGGAGAAGGCAAGGAGTTGAGAGACATATCAGCCATGACGAATGGCAGAGCAGACTCAATGGGCAAAATGGCCTAATTCTGCTCCGATACCTTATGGTTTTATATTCATTTTATATTATCTGTTTGTCAGTGTCAAGCTGCTATCCATATGTATTGCATTGTGGCTTCTCACTAAAATTGCACTGGTACTCAAATCTTCAAAACATAATGAAAGAATGAAATACAGAACTGCAGCATTGTTGCAGTTTTGCTACAAATGATTCTGTGTCAGCTCATTGCTGGAACAATCCAAAGCTGACCCTAGTCTTGTGTAGTCAATTCATAGTCATGTTCTCCACTATAAATGCTTATGTATTATTCCCTTAAAGATTATATTACAACTATTATCAGTTTCTGAACCTTCACTTGCCTTCATTGATGTCTGAACTACTAGTTCTTAGTACTCCTCCAGTTATCTATTCTGGAAGTAATCCTTTCATCGAACTGTGTTTGTATTTGCTGTTGCTGCATCCCTTTGGCAGATTCTGAGCAATAAATAAACAACTTTACTTCTCATTTATCTTCTTCAGGAAAGTACCGATTCTCAAAGAGACTACTGGGTTTTCAGAAATACACCACTAGAATCTAAAGCTCTGAAGTCTCGTACTCCAGAATTTGAACTATGTGAGGGATGGCTTCCTTTTCTATAACTACATGCTGAAAGAGTGAACCATATTTTGAATGCACTTTGGTGGCTGGTCACCACTTTCTTGGTGCCCTCTTTTCCCACCATTTTCAGCTACTGCTCTGAGAGAAATTGAGCATCTGCCTCACTCTCTTACAATGCCAGGGCTAGAATCTCTGTAGCAGGAAGTGATCCCTGGTGCACCAACTTAAAAATCAGCATCTTTGGTTTCTTGTCAACTGAAGAATGTTTAAAGCTATACAGCAGCTCCACTTAATAATAAATCATAATGATTAGGAAACACTTACAAGATCTCTGCAATTTCTCTCCTGTTGTAGCAAAATTTATCATTCATCTGGCTGCTCAACCAGATTACAGCATTTCTTGAGCATCAAAGGTGAATGGAAGGGAGTTTGCAGATGCTGGACCTCAGCCATGATGTGCTATCTAAAGCCATTCACACCTTTTCTCCAGTATCCAAATCAAAAATAGTTTTAATGTCAGTTTGCTGATATACCTCTGTGATCCTGGGCTCTCAGGGGAGTTGAATTCTTGCTGAGATCCTAAGTCTCAGGGGAGTTGAATGTTTGCTGTGAACCTGGGATGTCAGAGGAGTTGGATGCTTGCTGTAATCCTAGGCTCTTAGGGCAGTTAAATTCTTGCTGAGTTCCTGAGTTTCAGCGGAGTTGAATTTTTGTTGAGATTATGAAACTTAAGGGAAATGAATTCTTGCTGGGATCCTGGACTCTCAGGAGAGTTGAATTCTTACTGAGATCTTGAATCTCTTCAATTTGAATTCTTGCAGTGATCCTGAATCTCAGGAAATTGAATTCTTGCTGTGATCCTGGGCTCTGAGGGGAGTTTGATTCTTGCTAGGGGTTTGCTACATTCACCAGAAGGAGTTCATCCTAGCTCATTCCATCTCCTTTTATTGAGACACTATAAAGGTTGCTGTTGTCTATGTGATACTACACTGTCACTTTGCACTCATTACCCTCGATAAAGCCAGCCAGGTTGAGTTCCCACTAGTGGAGTTTCTTCATAGCTTGAACAAATGAATACAAGGGCTTACAAACAAAGAGCAGAAGTAGGCCATTCAGTCACTTGAGCCTGCTCAGATATTTAGTGAGATCATGACTGATCAGATTGTAACTTTTAATTCATATTCCTGTTTATTGCCAATAACTTTTCATCCACTTCCCTACCAAAAATCTATTCATGTTCTCATCAGAAATATTCAAACATCCCTCTGCTACCATCTTTTCAGGAAGCACGCTCCAAAGACTCACAACCACCTGAGAGAGAAAAGCATTGCATCATCCCTGTTTAAAATGGCTGATCCCTTATTTTTAAACTGCAACACCTAGTGTTAGATTCTTCCATAAGAGGAAATATCCTGCCCATGTGCAACCTGTCAAAACTCCTCAGCAGCATTTTTTTTTCTTTATTCATTAACAGGATGAGGACGTTGCTGGTTAGGCAGCATTTATTGTCCATCCCTAATTGCCCAGAGGGCAATTCAGAGTCAACCTCATTGCTGTGGGTCTGGAGTCACATGGACGCCAGACCAGGTAAGGATGGCAGTTTCCTTCCCTAAAGGATATTAGTGAACCAGATAGGTTTTTCCGACAATCGACAATGGATTCATGGTCATCATTAGATTCTTAACTCCAGATTTTTTTTTACTGAATTCAAATTCCACTATCTGCCATGACGAAATTTGAACCTGGGTCCCCAGAATGTTATCCGGGTCTGTGTTGAGTAACAGTCCAGCAATAATACCATTAGGCCTTTGCCTCCCCTAATATGTTTTAACCAAGTTATGTTTTAACCAATATGATATATTTTAATCAAGTTATCTCTTACAATTTTAAATTTCAGCAAATAACAACCTAGCCTATTTAACCTTTCCTCATAAGATACCCATCATTCCGGATATTAGTCTGGTAAACCTTCTCTGAACTGCTTCCAATGTATTTATATCTTTCCTTAAATAAGGAGACCAATACTATATACAATATTCCATATGTGGTCTTACTACACATTGAGTAATTGAAGCACAACCTCTTTAGATTTGTATTCAATACCCCTCTCAATAAGGTATGACATTCTATTAGCTTTTCTAATTATTTGCTGTATCTACCTACTAACCTTTTGTGATTTATGCATTGTGAGAACCAGACCTCTCTGCATCTCAAAGATTTGCAATCTCTTAACATTTAGATAATATATTTCCTTTTTAGTCTTAATGCCAAAATGGATGATTTCACATTTTCCTGTATTATGCTCCATTTGGCATATTCTTCCCACTCATTTAACTTTATCCCTCTGTTGTTTCCTCATGTCATCTCTATAACTAATTTCCTATCCATCATTATGTCATAATAGCATTGGATCACATGAACCATGGCTTATTTCTTCATGTACTTATAATGAGTACATTTTCTGAGTGCACATTTCTTCACTGCTTCTTCAAGAAGTTTAGCTTTTATTACACTTTGCTCCCTGCAGATGACTGATATTTCTTGGTGTGACCTGCGCACTCTGTCGTGAATGTACTCCCACGCTTTCTTCAGCTTCTGTGTGTGCTTTCCTGTTCCACTTTTCAGTGCTTAGTTATGCGTCAAAATTCACTGATCCCTACCACTGCTGAGCTTCATTTCAGGTCCCTCCCTGACCCTTGGATTTGGATAAGTGAGCTGGCCTTGTCGTTTCTTCCTGGAGCAGGTTCCATTGCAGAGCTTTACATTAGGCTCTGCTGCTTGCCTCCACTTTCATGAGTCTGGTCACCATTGCCACCATGTAGTAATTTGAGGTCTTGAGCAATAGTAGTCTTTATTGATTGTAACTACAGTCAGAAGATGGTAAAAGAGAACATTTTATCTGCAGCTGTGAAGACCCAGGTTCCAGTTTCATGTGATTTGACGTTATTACGACGTACCTCCTTTCTCACAAGCTCCGTAGAGTAGATTTGTAATTCCCGTTATTCTATGGAGAATGAATACTAATGCATGGAATTCCATAAGTTAGCATAATTCCTCACCAACTTGCTCATTTGACCATGATTGATATGTGAACATGGTAAGATCTTTTCTGTAAAAGATAAAGAGAGTTGATACTCTCTTTACAGATTGTGGAATCCCTACAGTGTGAAAGCAGGCCATTCGGCCCATCAAATCCACACCGACCCTCTGAATAGCATCCCAACCAGACTCACTCCATCCCTGTAACTCTGCATTTCCCATGGTTAATCCAACCAGCCTCCACATCCCTGGTCACAACAGGCAATTTAGCACAGTCAATCCACCTAACCTGCATATCTTTGGACTGTGGGAGGAAACTGGAGCACCCGGAGGAAACCCACGCAGACACTGGGAGAATACGCAAATTCCACGTGAACATTCATCTGAGGCTGGAAACAAAGCCAGATCCCTAGCACTTTGAGGGATCAGTGCTAACCACTGAGCCACTGTGCCACCAATGCTGCTAGATATGCTGAGTTTCTGCAGCATTCTCTGTGTTTGAGCCAAATACTTGCCTGGTTTCTCCTTCCTAATTGAAGGGCTGTGAAGCCTATTATAAGCCCTCAGCAATGCTTTAGTTGGAATGAGCCAATTCGTCAGCGAGTGAGGACATAGCAGTTTTATTTGCTGTTAAGTACAATCTAAGCCAAAATCAACCCATTCCCACCCAAATCAAGATCAATCTCAAAACTAGGTTCAAGTTGATTAGTTGTTTTTATTGATTATTTAAGAGCAATTTATGGCTGAGATGAACAGAAATTTCTTCATTAAAAGCATTATAAGTATTTTGAATTTCGAATCCAGATGGATGTGAATGTTCAATCCTTAATGACTGAGGTTTGTAGACTCTTGGGTACAAGGGAGTTAAGGGATGTATAGGTACTGCAGTAAAAGTGCTATAAAGATAGAAGATCCAGCAATGTCTTGTTGAATGACAGAGCAGGGTGGAAGGAGCAAACAGTCTACTCCTGCTCCTATTTTTCATGTTTGCATTTTTTTTAAATGTTACTGTCATTATGCCGTTTTTATTTAAGGTATTCAGCAGCTGATTTTCAACAGCAAGTTTGCACAAGCAATGGATTAGATGAGAGGCAAGTCTGTTTTATTTTGGTTTTGGAAGCTGCACGTCCTGATTGCGCAGTATGTGCCACTCATGTTAAACATTGATTAAAAATTGTTAAATAGCGTTCGTCCTCAAACAGGTGAAAATAACTGCATTTCAATCTCTTCCTATATGGAAATTTTAGGTGACTATTTCCACCTCAGCAATATTAGCAACTTTTCCTGATCTCAGCAGCCCTGGCCTCCCACCAAACCCATTCACAATTTTCTGGCAGTGGGTGAGACCTAGGCCCTCGTCTCAATCGAGGCCCTTAGGAGGTCATCTGGCTAGACCCTTTTTGAAAATAGGACCACAACCAAAAGCTTTATATTCCTTCAACACTGCCTTCCAGCCTGGGAGTCAAAGCACAACACTCATGCAGTTGTGTAGTGAATGGTTAGAACATTGAACACAGTGCCTGAGACTGAGGACGAGGCAGATTCAAACACGGCTTTCAAAGGAGAATTGGATCATAAACCAAAAGATGAAAAGTTGCAGGGCCATATGGAAACGATGGGAGAGTGGTACTTGGTGAATTGCTCTTGCAGAGAGCTATCACAGACATGATTGGCCAACTGGCTGCCTTCTGTGCTGTAATCACTCTGACACATGGAGGTTTGAATTAATCCAGAAGATGTCAGCCCCAACAATGTAGAACTCATTGGGACATCAGCCTTAATTCCTCGTGTGGCCTTTGTACCTCCACCTTATGGCACTTATACAGCTACTGTACCAAAGTGAAAATAAATCTTAAAATTTAAGAGTAGACCAATTGCCATAAAAGTATAATTTAGAAACAATTCAAGTCAAACAAAATAGAATTAGAACAGGGAAGAGAAGATATTATTTATTTTGATATAACAATAATTTTACAGCACGTGAAAAATCTCTGATACCATGGTGACAATACTCAAATAATATTAGGGGACTTTTCCACTGTCACAGGATCTGTGATTTGAAATGTTTAATTCAATGTAACTGAAGAAGAGAGCTCAGGGTTCCCTAAGGTTGAAAGCATGGCAAGGTTTAAAACAAAGCATGTCTTCAAAATGTACTTCAAAGCTGAAAATGATTTGAGATCAGTAAAAAAGGGAAAAATTTACAATCTTGTAGCATGTGACATCTTTAAAAGTCCTCAAGCATTTGGGATCATTAGTCACAGTCACCACAGTCTTCCTGCAACCAACTGAGAAAACATTGCCATTTTTTCTAAGGAGACAAGTAAATATTGTAATAGATATGTGCACAGTGTTCCCAAGCACATGATCATTGCTTTGGTAATACTTTATGTATCATTTCCTAAAGAGACACTGAGCACAGGAAAAAATGCACACCATGTCATGTGAAAGTCTGTGGGTGAGTGGAGAGATTAATGTGGCCATTAACAGCTTACACCTGCGGTTTCCCCCTGTGCACTTTGATCTAACAGCAGATCATTTGTAATTCCGCATCCCCCTAACCCCCCTGTGGTTCCTTTTAAAAAGCTGGCACCAACTGCACGGTTCTGTCAACAGCAACAGGGTGACAAGTCAGTGAAGGACTTGCTATCTGCCTGTCCTTTGAATACCTCATCAATGGGCTGCTTCATGCATCTGTGACCTTTCATTGACATGCAAATATTTATATCCAACCTTCTTGTTAAGTCCATGTTGTGCACATAGTTCTTACAATAGCAAGCCATTTTCAGACTTACTTTTGTTTCCTAGTATGCTGAAGAATTATCAGATAGATTTTTACTATGGAGTTATAATTTCAATTTTTTAAAGTTCATTCTTTTGTTGGCAAGGTCATCTGATATTGCCCTTGAACTAAATGGCTTGCTGGGCCATTTCAGTGACAGTTACGAATCAGCCACAATATTGTGAACTTGAAATCATATACAAGCAGATGGTGAGTGGATTTGGAAATGGTGATTGGTAAGATGGGGATAGAATCAGAAGTGCTGAACCCCATAGCCATGTGGTAGGTAGTCAGATACAGTAAGAAATCTCACAAGGCCTCACAGCAGATATCCTCCAAAATTGTTGGAGCGTTTCTTGGAAATGAGATGGGTCAAGTATATACACTGTCAGTGGGGATACATTTAGGAGTCAGCGATCATCGTATTAGAAGATCAAAGATGATACAATGGTAAATCCAGAGTAAGAAAATTCAATCAGTGAAAAGCTGATTTCTGTGGATCTGGTCTGAATAGACAAGAACAGAAAGTTGGTGTTAAAAAGGCTGTAGCTGAACAATGGGCTTCCTTCAAAGAGGAGAGGGCATGGAGTTGAAGTGATTTGCAAAATATACAAATAGGATATGGAAAAAAACTTTTCACACAATAAGTGGTTTGGGTCAAGAATGTGCTGCTGGAAGTGTGGTGGAGGCAGGTTTGATTGAAGCATTTGAGATCACAGTAAATGGTTGTTTAGAAACAATGTGCCTTGTTGTTGTTGGCAGCAATCACTTGCCAGTGAGTATGATCGTTCGCCTGGAAAATTCCGTGTCTTTGGCCATGGGTGCTATAAGTGATGAGCCTGATCCTAGAGCCACATCTCCAACTGTACATTTGATGGGTATTTCCAGGAGATGGATTTTGTCCTTGGCCTTGAGATCACTAGCATTCCTTTCTTAGGTTCCTTTTCTATACTTCCTCATGTCAATGGGCCTTCTCAAAGAATTGTGTTCCTTCATAGAGGAGTTTCCTCTGAGTCAGTTTCTTCTGAACAAAGATCTCCCATGCGTTGACATCTATGCTGCAGTTCTTGAGGGAAACATTCGCGGAGTCTTTGAGATGCCTTCCTCTCGTCCAAGTACCTTCTGTGAGCTGGGTGAAGATGATTTGCTTTGGCAGTCAGAACTCAGGCATCCTAAGCATGTGGTTTGTCCAGTGGGGTTGGTTTCAGATGATCATGGTCTTGATGCCAGTGCTATTGGCTGGTTCAAAGACAATGACGTTAGTACGCCTGTCCTCCCAGCTGATGCAGAGAAACCATCTCAAACAGCGTTGATGGTACTGATTAAGGTCCTTGATGTGGCTTCTATACTTAGTACAGGTTTCAGAGCCATATAGAAGAGTCAGAAGGATGATTGTCTTGTACACAAAGGTCTTGGTATCAGCACGGATGTCAGTCATCAAAGACTCTCATCCTTATGCTTACAAAGGTGATGCTCATGGATTGGATTTGATAATGAATCTCCACATCTCCACATGTTAAATGATTGATCATAATGGATCAGATGGACTGGAACTTGACCTGGAACAAGTTGATGAAGGATTTGAGTCTTCTTGAGGTTGAGGCAGAGATTAATCTTTCAGTATGCTTCTGCAAAAATATTAAGCAAGGCTTGAAAATTCTCCTCTAAGAGAATAGAGATGACTCTTTCATCCACATATTGAAGTTCCTCAAGCGAGCATGGTGTCATTTTCTTCATGATTTTCAACAAGTTGAGGTTGAAAGGTTTGCCATCAATCATGTAGACAATGTCCACACCATTGGGAAGCTAGTTTTTGACAAGGTGAATGGTGGTGATGAAGATGACAAAAAGGGTAGCAGTGATGACACATCACTGATTGATCTCTGTTTTGACTTCAGGATTCTTTCATATTACAGTTGGTGAGGACCATCGCTGACATCTTGCCGTGGAATGGTTAGAAGACATTGATGAATTTCACTGTACAGCTGGCCTTTGACAGGGTCTTCCATAGTACTCCTTGTTTGTCTGAATCAAAAGCCTTGGTCAGATCAATGAAGGCCGGTAGAATGGGAGGTGTTGCTCCAGCATTTCTTTTAGAGTTGCTGAGCAGTGAAAATCATGTCCCTAGTTCCACAGTTTTGTCAGAAGTCCCACTGGTTTTCAGGAAGGATTTCCTCAGAGACCGGAAGAAAACTCCTAGCAAGGATTTGGGTGATGATCTTTCCAATGGTGGAGAGTAAGGGAGATTCTTCGGTAGTTCCCACAGTCTATTTTGTCTCCTTTTTTTTATAGATGGTGGTGACTGTAGTATCACTGAGATTGGCAGGAAGTTCTTCCTTGTCCCAGATTTTCAGGAACAGTTGATGGTGACGGCAAGTTTGAACATCTCCACTGGGATTCCATTTAGCCCCGCGGCTTTTCCATTCCTCAAGTGTCTAATGATGGCTTCAACGCCTGCCATATTATGTGGGAGTTCAACATCATCTTTGATGGGGAGTTGGGTAATTTCCACAAACACATCCCTGTCAACGATTGTATCATGGTTGAGGATTTCTTTGAAGTGTTGTCTTCTTTGGAGGCTGATATTTTCTTTGTCTCTTAAACAACTCCATCTTTACTCCACACTGGTTTAAGGCCGAGGGTCTTGGGTCTGCATATTGCTTTGATGTCATTGAAGGAACCTTGAGTGTAATGCTTGTCAACAAGGAGTTGCAACTTCTTAGTCTTCTCCGCCCACCATTTATTCTTGATTCCGCTCATTCTTCTTTGTAGCTCCACCTTTGCTCTTTGATGAGATCTCCACTTTGCCTTGCTGATGATGTTTTGCTTGGCATAGAGAGCTTTTCTCTTCTTGTCGATGAGGTCTTGGGTAATGTGGTCATTCTCATCAAATCAGTCTTCGTGTTTCTTAGTCTTGTAGCTGATGGTTTCTTCACAGCATGAGATGATCGTTGTATATTCAACTCCTTCCAGATTTCCTCCACTCCATTAAAATGAACTCTTTGGAGATTTTGTGAAGAAATTGTCAGAAGTTTCCTACTCTTTTTGTATATTTAAGCCTCTCAACTTTGAGCATTTCTCTAAACTGTTTCTTCATCTTCAGCTGCGTCTGGTGGCATTTGATGGACATTGCGGAGTGGATGAACTGGTGGTCTGTCCAGCAGTCATCTGTACTGGTCATTTGTTTGGTAATGAAGATATCCCCTAAGTCTCAGAGTCAAACAATGATGTATTTGATCATGTGCCAGTGCATTGATTGTAGATTCATCCAAGAAATCTTGAAATTGTCTTTTGGCAGAACTGTGTATTGGTGACAATCAACTGGTGTTATGCATCTTTGGTGTGCAACTACAATGTGATTGTTTGTTGCCTTTCCCAATTCCTTACTTTCCAATTGTCCCTTTCCAGATTTCGACACTTTTTCCAACCCCAGCATTGAAGTCCCTAATGATAATAATTTTACTTTCCATAGCAATATTGATGTGTATGGTTTCCAGGGTGGAGTAGAAATCTTCATTGGACACATCTGTGGCATCAAGCATTGGAACTCACAACCATTACCAGCTTATTCTTGGCAAGTTGTAGTCGGAGTGTCATGGGTGATTGTTGATGACAACAGGGAGTTTCTAGAGTTGGTTGATGAGTTTGTCCGTAGGAGCGAATCCAGTTCCAAATGCCTTGGGTTGCTCCTCAGGTTTTCTACTCCAGAAGAAAGTGTAACCACCATCTTTTTTCCACAGTTGCCCTTCACCTGCTCTTCATGTCTCCTGCAGGGCAGCAGTATCAATTCTGAAGTGCCTGCATTCACAGGCAGCAGGTGCAGTTCTTCATTCTGGATGACTGTTTTGTTCACATTCCAAGAGGGTTCATACATTCCAGGTTGTGGGATTGAGCTTGACTTTGATTTTCAGACTGTAGGTAGAATGAGCATACTGGATGTGGTTTTCTAGCCAGGTTGGTGACGGAACAGACTATTTTTAAGGAACATTTTCCCACCCCTTCCTTGGGCAGTGTGAGCAGAATAGATCCTCAGAGGATTGCTCAATTGTGATGTAGGATGTACTCTTCACAACACATTTCTCATAAAGATTTCATTCTATTCTCTCAGTTTCTCTTCCTCCGTCATATACATTCTGATGATGTCACCTTCTTCAAGGGGTTGTCCAAAATGTCCATCCTTTTCCTTAACTGAGGATTCCCCAGAACCATAGTTGACAGGACTCTCAGCCATGTCCTACCCATCTCCAGCACTTCAGCCCTCCCCCTTCTCTTCCCTCTCACAACAGTGATAGGGCACCCAGGCTTCACTCACCATCCAACCAACATCCAAAGGATCATTAGCCACTGTTTCTGCCCCCTCCAGTAGGATGTCACCACCAGACACATATTCCCTTCCCTTCCCTTGTCAGCCTTTGGAGGCACTATTTCCTCCTGAACATCTTGGTCCACACCTCTCCCACTCCCAACACCTCACCACACACCCAAACACATTTTCCTGCAATCGTAGAAGGTGTACAACCTGCCTGTTTACTTCTTCCTTCCTCACTATCCAGATATACCTTCCAGGAGAAGCAGTGATTTATCTGCACTTCACTCAATCCAGTCTACTGTATTCAGTGCTCACAATGTGGCTTTCTCTATACTGAGAAAAGGAAACAGAGACTGGGCGACTGCTCTGCAGCACACCTATGTTCTATCTGTAAAAAAAGATCCTAGGCTTCCAGTTGCCTATCACTTCAACATACTACCTTGTTCCCTGACTGATATCTCTGTCTTGAGCTTGTTGCAGTGCCCCAGTGAAGCTAGCACAAGCTGGAAGGACAACATCTCATTTTCCATTTGGGAACCTTGCAGCCTGCAGGACTCAATATCGAGTTCAATAATTTTAGGGCCTGAGCACGTTCTCCCGTGTCCTTACCCCAAACCACACACACCATGTCTTGCCATCACATGGGCTGCTTTCATGCAACCGATTCATTTTCACCCACTAATAGTCCCCATTAGCAGCCTTTCTTTCTCTCTGCTTAACATTATCATTCATTCCTTACCTCTCCCCCAACATCTTCAGCTTTTTCCCAGCTATAATCAGTTCTGAAGAGGGGTAACTGGATTGATTGTGCTCTGCTAGCAGACCAGTTGAATTTCTCCAGAAATTCTTACTATCTGTTTTTAATATTCTCACCAGCTTTCTTCTGTACTCTAATATTCCCTCCTTATTGTTCTTTTGGTCATTGCTTTCTTTTTATATGCTGCTTAATCTTCTGATTTGCAATCCACTTTTGTATAATTATATGCTTTTTCTTTAAGTTTGATACTGTCTTCAATATTTCAGTTAACCAGATGAATGGTGTGCCCTTCCTCTGAAATTTTTAATTCTCATTGCAACATATCTATTCTGTGTATTTTGAAATATCCCCTTAATTCCCCCTCCTTTGGCATTGCATCACTATTAAACTATTCCTTTAGCTTACATGTCAGTTCACTTTAGCTGGCTCTGCTTTCATGCATTCACAGCTACCCTTATTTAAGATTAAAATGCTCATCTTAGACCCACTCTGTCTCCTGATCACATGTGAGACATCTGAATGTTGGGTATCATTTTGGTGACGACTGTGATGAGTGGTGGGTGTAATGAATTGTGCAGTGTGCAAGTGAGCCATTCACTAGAGAAAGATAATATTTGAAGATGTATTCACTGATCTTGAGTACTGTGTGAACTAACTGAACTTGCAATGCCCTGTTCAGCTCAATGGACCTGTACAGTTAACATTGACCATGGTATCTACCTGCTATTGGCATCCTGGGGAGCCCCTTTTTTTTTGACGATAGGGAACCAACCTCAAGTGTACATTGCACAGAATCCTGCAGTGCTGCCTTGGAGAATATTTGCAGTACCATCTATGGCCATTTGGGCAATTCTTCAGCACTTTTTCTTTGATAAACCCCACTCTTTCACCAGTTCCAGCAATTGCTGCAGCCAGGATGCACTTGTATTTAGTAGGTGCATATTGGATTTATCAAGTACAGTTCAATCTCAAATGGTGTCCATCTCATATGAACTCAGGACCCCTAATGAGACATGCAGTAATTGTGAAGTGCCTTTAGCAGTGGTAGGAGGGGACTTTCACTTCGGTTAGGGGGCAGCATGAGATTGTGGGCTGCCTGCATCACGATAATTGGAAGCAAGTTAAACGTCTATCACATTCCCTGTGCCTGTTTACTAGCCCTATACAATATGTCTTCTTGTTGCTTTTTGCAACACAGGATAAAAAACAAGCTTAATGACAGCAAAGAGAACTTTGAGTTTTCTTAACATGTTGTCAGGTATGATTTTTCAGCTCATTAAGGAAAAACAATGTAGAAATCAATTCTCAAATGATTCCTGGAGCATCTCTTCCATTCCTCTAATTGTTGGATCCGATATTGACTCTCTCTGATCTGTTTGACTCTATCTTAGAACTTCTTTGAATGCCAGAAATCAACCCTACCAACCCAATGAACAATGAAGAAAATCATAAAGAAGTTTACACAGAATAACTTTCATTACTGGAATGAACATCGTAACAGACATCATATGATTAATATATTCTAGTTATGAATAAAAACTACATTCTCACAACTCTAACACCATCCTACCAATGTTTTTTTTTAAATTTGTTCAATTAATTTATTAAAACATGCTTTTAATTCTCACAAAGAAGGAAAGAAATCTTGGTGAATGTGACAAATTCTTAATTCCAAGGCAGCATGAACTTTGGCAATTATAGCTCAATCATACTTTTTAGTTACCAGCAGTTTATTTCTCATGATTCAACAAATTAGCTAAATGATGACTGTATTGCTCACAGGAAAGCAGTTAATTACACTCTCACTCTTGATAATCCTTTTCCATTACTTCATTGTTTTCCCTTTTCCATTGTTCACAAATTACCACTGATTCTAAACTTTTGATTCTAGTTTAATGTTCCACAAAGTTTTTTATACTCAGCAACACTGGTTCTCAGCCCAATTTTTGGACCCCTGCAAAAAAAAAACTTGGTGGTTAAACAACTTGATTTTAAAAATGTCATTCTTTTCCAAACCTTCAACACCCTTACCCCACTGTATCTCTTTAAGCATTTCCTGCCCCAAACCTATTTTGGTGCCTGCATTCTCATAGAATCCCTACAGTGTGGAAGCAGGCCATTCAGATCACACCAATCCTCTATAGAGTATTGTACCCCATCCCTGTAATCCTGCATTATCCACAGCTTTCACATTACAGACAATTTAGCTTGACCAATCCAACTAGCCTGCACACAGACATGGGGAGAATGTGCGGACTCTATACAGACAATCACCCAAGTGTGGGATTGAAATTGGATCCTTAGTGCTGTGAGGCAGCATTGCTAACCACTGAACCACTGTGCCACTTTAACTGGGAGTTCTCCAGAACTCCCAATTTTGACCCACCAAGGATATGCACTGAAGGCCATGCTTTCATTTGCCTATTGACCCAGCCTCTGGGATACACTCAATCTTTTTCCTCCTTTAAGGCACATTGTAAAAGCTACCTTTTTGACCAAGTCTTTGGCCATTTGGCATAATTTTCTCAATGTGGCCAGGCATTATACTTTATTTGATGATTCTCCTGCAAAATATCTTAGAAAGTTTTATATGTTAAAGTTATGTGTACATATAAATTGTTGTCTTTCTATTGTGGCCAACAGATCTCTTCATTATCCGAGCAATAACCTTCTCCAAATGTTCCAGCCTTGATGCTACCACAGACTACTGCGTCTCCCAGAGCCTCCACACCTTTCCATTCTCCCTATCTAACACTCTGTTTGCTTATTCAGAATCACTTCCTTTAACCATTAACCTCTATCTTGTCACAACTGGGTCAAAATAGTTCATTTTCCATTTTTTCCAGAGTTTCTCACAAACTTATATTATTGATCATATTTCTCCCTCTACTTAACTTGTTTTGCCTCTTCTTTCTGTAGGATAGACAATGTGTGGTCTTCTGCAAGATGAGGGACAAGATATTAAGAGTGACATGCTGTTGTTAATTCTTTAATCCTCCTCAATGAAAGTTCTGCAACTTAGAATGGGAGCTGTTTCTCTGGCCTAATAAGCATTTGAATTCGGAATTATATGAATTTGGTTTTATATCAGAGAATTTTACGATCAACTAGAACGGCTGCAAAATGAATCAGCTCATACCATGTGCATGACACACCTCGCTTTAAAACAGTTGTAAATTCAAACTAAGTGGGAATTTATAGTTAAGCTGTAAACTAGTAAGAATTTACATGATGGACTATAGATGTGCAATGACCCATAGACCTTACAAGATCAGGGGCAAACTGAACTCAGCAGGTTTAGTAGGCTCCAGTTATCTCAGGGGAGTGGAAAAGCAGTATAAGTTTCATTGAACTCTCAATACCCTTTAGTATATGAGCTCCAGGTTTATACAAAAAGGAGGTTAATTCAGCACCAAGCTGTTGGTATAATAATATTAGTTTAATTAATATAACATTTAAATGCTATGCCCTAACATGCATCTCTTCTTGTTTTGGGTGGAGGGTTTAGGGGATGACCTCTTCAGAAAAATGTCTCAATTTCCCCATATTGAGCTTCAGCCTGTACCCAGATGTAGATATTTTCAACACCATTTTTCTCCATTATCTTGCAAATGGAACCTTAGCAGGCATTTTAGCAAGGCCAGTGGATCATTTGGAGTTTGCTGTGTTAGCTAATAGTATTTAGAAAATTTTCTTTTCCTGTCCACTACAAAAGTTTTCCTTGGGCAAAAATGTTCTTTTTCACTGAGGTACACATTGGGGTAAGTGGCATACTTAAAGATTCATGCATATCTCCCAAAATTTTACAACCATATACCTAATTTCTGGATGATGATATTGTCAGAATTTCATATGCACAAACCAGATGAAATTACGAAAACATATTCCTTCAATTAGTGCCCACCCCCACCCCACCCCACCCTCTCTCCCAAGGTGGTGTTAACCAAGCAGCCTTGTGTCTACCTGCAGTGAAATCAGTCATTATTTTCTTCTTTGGTTTTAAATTTCAGGAAAGGGCTCTACTTTCGAAAGTCCCTCCGCCCTTTGCCCTTGCTATAAAAATAACAGTCACAGTTGAATTCTGTGAGACTTTGGAGGGAAAAGGGGTGAGGGATATGTCAGAGAAAGCCACTAATTTTTATAATTTTCATTTTGACAACGCAATGTAAAATATTGATGAATATTGTTGCTACTCAGCTAGGGCAGAAATAGAGACAGTATTTGGATGAATAAACAGAGAAAAAGATAATTGCTTCAAAAGTAGCTGACATAAGGAAATTAGCACACTTCAGAAGTGTGTGTTCAGTAAAATACAAAAGAGACGCATAAGCGATTACAATTACCAGCTTCATGCTGTCCCTGAAGGCTTTTTCACAGTGGAATAAACCTTTTGAGAAGGACAAACATTGACTAATAAAAGCAACCAGGAAACATAGCTACTGTGTCCATATCATTTATTTCTGTCATCCAGACTATAACTGACCTTGTAGTAATTAATACCATCAGCCCAAAAAAAAATGAAGGTGAAGGTTGTGGCGTATTCAGTTCTTCAGGTTAAGTCTCATTGCATAAGCATTTTGTAAATTATCAATATTCAGTGTCTTGGTCTGCTTGTATCATTTGAAGCTGCAACATATTCTGATAAATAGTCTTATAGTTGAAAGGCTAATAAGCTAGAGGGGTACGTATTTTTATAAAGTATCTGCTCCAAGAAGGTTTTTTTTTGCTGTAGAGCTGTTTGTTCACTCTGACTGCAGTGTGGCTTCTGCAGGATTAATTTGTATTAATGGCAAAAATCCAGAATTTCCTGGCACTCAACCTCCGATGAGTGGCAGTGGGAATGTTGAGAGGCTAACACTGGAGCAAAATAAATCATGAATCAATTTGTGACAATTCACAACTCCTGGTGTATCTCTTTCCTTTGCATGTCTCACACACTAAAATGGCAGGCACTTTGAAGTCACTGTTACTTTTCTAGAAATTTCGGCCCAATCTTTCATTATGTACTCTCACAAATGCTGTCAAAATTGTGATTCCTTCTATTATGAACATTTAACATTAAATTTATCCTTTCTACTCCTTGAACACAGCTGTGTCTTTTCAAAGTTCTTATCATAACTGTATCCTATATCCTGTTATCCATGGTAGCTTTTCACATTGCGTCTTTCTCATGGTTCCCATATATATTGCCTATAATGTAGTCCAAACAGTACATCAACTATGGATTAACCAGTGATTAGTGCATCATCATCATCAACAACATCATCTCTTCCTTGATTTATGGCTATGTCCAATAAAATACACTGCTCATCTCATGACTTTTATTACTCATAGTCCTGTTTCTAATGATCTTCATACCTGTATCCCTAGTTTTTTCTATTCCCCTACTCCAATATAGATTTCAACATATAAATATATTTTTATTTTCTGTTCCATTTCCAAAAAATGCACTTCTTTAAATTCATCTACATTAAACTGCATTTGTCATGTATCTTCTCTACTTCTCTAATTTGCCAACACCTTTATACAGTATATCCACAGTTTTTTTTGACCGTAGTTTATTATTTTTATTAGGTTGTCTCTCTTTCCACTTCCAAATTTCTTATGTATTTTGAGTAGAAGAAAGACCAAAACATAAATACCCATATCCTGGCATTTGATAGACACACATACACATCTATTAGTATTTCTATCCTCAGACAACTGTCTAATTCATGCATTCCTGCATGTTTGACACCATGAGAAAACAAAAAAGACCTATAATTTAACATTTAACTATTTACTTATTTAATTCATCATTAATTCCTTTTTACTAGCTCATATAATGTAATTCTCTACGAGGTAACTTTTTTGAGTAGCTCATTGTTCAGTTCAATAGCACGACTATATTTATTGCCCATTCCAAGTTAGTCTTAATACAATAGTGATGAGCTTTCTTAAAACTACTACTGTTCAGTGATGCTCATTCTCTTACAATACTGTTAGATAGAAACTTCTTTCATTTTGACCCAGCTATGCAGAAGTCTTAATTTTTAAATTTGTAATCTCGTTGATAAATCAAAAATTATCATTTTTTTGGATGGAAAATAGTAACACCATTAGAATTGTATGAGCATACCATCAATTACATTGCCATACCAATACTTGTTATTTCCAAATTGATCCTATCTGCACAGATGTGGGATTTCTAATGGGTGGCAGGAAAATTAATGTTACAATGCTGTGGTAGGTAAAGGTAAAGATTGTTGGTAAATGGTATCTCTAAATGCAAGCTACAAAATTTAGACAAGATAATATCTTCCTGTAGGCATGGAGCATATTAACATAGGTAGAAATTGTCGTCATAATAGATCATTTATCTGGCATGATAAGGAAAGCAAAGACTGCAAAAGTTATACAAAGACGGCAGCTAAAAAAAATAGGCTGACATTGAGAATTCCCTTGTCAGATCTTAGGATGCAGTTACTGCTCTATTTCAGGCATTTAGGTTTGGGTCTTTCTTCTACTTCAAATACATAAGAAGTTGGGAAGTGGATAGAGAGACTGCCTAATAAAAATAACAAGATTCCGAAAAGGGATGAGCTTTCCTAAAGCAAGCAGGTTGAGACCAAAGCCAAATAAAGAACATATATTCATCTCATTGGAGGATAGAGAAGATTTGAAGAAGACTAAAACTGACCTGCAAATAAAGAAACATTAAGGAAGAATTAGTTTGATATTATTGACTTATGCATATCAATTTAATAACTGAATGAACTGTTACTATAAATGTGCTTCGGTATTTATAAGTTTAATTATAAATGACTAAGCACACAGCAAATCACAGTACTTTTCCCAGCATATAAAATATTAATATACTCAATATATACTAAAATGACCATTTGTAGTACCAATAAAATTCAACCTTCTCATAGTTCACAGTAAAATTTCCATTGTGATTCTTAGGAAATAATCTCCTTGATCTAGCCTAGGCACAGCCTGCGTGTTATCAAATTGATAATATTTTGCAATGGAATGTCCTGATGTACTCTCAAAAAGTTCTATGCAGTTATACATCTGTGCAGACAATGGGCCCCACAGGAAAATCGCAGAACCAAACCAGATTTGCTGAAGCTTGAATTTTGAGGAATCAGTGTGATATTTTCAAGGGAATAATATGAATTGCATTGTGCTGTAATTAAGGTCTTTGTCAATGTACCTTATTGTTGTGACACTGATTAGATAGCCTTTAGTCTGACTGGAGCTATAAATAGAGACAAAATCTACTCTGAAGATAATACAGAGTAACAGTAAAAGTACTGTAAAATTTAGTGTATAAACAGTTACCTAATTTGGAAATTTCTGTCATAAGCTGACACTCAGTTAATCTTTAAATGTATTGTTACGGAAAAGGGGAGGTTAAATGAAAGAAAATCCCTGATATTGACTTTATAAGTAACAAGTAACAATTTATTTATTTAACCCTAACAGTGAACAAATTAACCGAATTACTAACAAACCGAACAATTCCCCCTTAACTATTCCCTAACTGAACTAAATTCTACTGGTATGTTGTTCCAATAAACACAGGTCCCACTTATATATACCCGAGTAATAAGAAAATAAATTAAAATTTATTCTCTCACAGTCTATACACCTTTCTTCTGCTATTCTCAAGTCATAAACACCTTTTTTTCCACTGACCTGGCTGTCAGGGATGTTTTCTCTATGAAGTCTTCTGTGAGGACTCTTAGCTAGAAGTGCTGTCGTACCTTTTATGTATAGATGGTGCTTTCTTAGAGAGATTAACAATTTCTTCTGAGAGCTAGATGCCTATTTCTCAGATGGTGGTTCACTTTCACACCAATTTTCAATAAATCCTCTCCTTATATACCTTGGATGACATATCAATTTTCTTACAATAGCATTGGTCCGAGGTTGTCAAAGCTATCAGATTTAAATTCTAATGGCTTTCAATTGTTAAGTGCTTGGTTTAAATTAATTGGCTGATTCCAGCCAGTTGCCAAAACATCAAAACACATCTAAGGTTTCCAATCACACATAATTGATGCATCTTTCAAATTCAAAACTGGCTGTACATCTTCAGCTACATACAGGCATATTTTCTTTCTGTATAAATCTCTAAACTTAGAAAAGCACTTTACCTCTTCAAGGAGCCACACACTCTCTCTTGTTATTTCTTTACAAACAAATTCTAGCTTCCTGCCTTCCGATTTACGATTACTCTTCCCAACTTCACAACAGTATCAATAAGTTAAAACATCATAACGAAATGCTCATATTGCAGTAGAAGTAAGAAAACCACAATGATTAGAAGAAATATAATTCAAAATATACAAAGAAAATGGCTGATTATCTGGTATTTTAAAATGATGAGTTTAAAAATGTTGCCCAATTATGCAGGTTTATGGGAGATTTTGTAGGCATAGATTTCTAAATAAGTTTGGAGAGAACCCTTCTCAATAAATATTGCATTTTGAGTGCAATTTGCATTGGAGTCAATAGCTATACAACAAACAGTACGGTTGTCTATATGATCAAATATAGATTCATGTTTCAAGTGAAGACTCTGCCAATTTATAAACTAAAATTCATGAGTAGATTAGTGGGCTTTTGCTGCTCTCACTTCTTTTTAAAAAAAGCTTGCTTCATCTCTCATTGCCTATAAAAGGCTTTTTTAGACTTATAGTGCACTGGTGGTTTCTCTGGAAGGTTTTCTGTTCAGAGATGTTTCCTTCACAGCAACAGTTCATCTCTGTGTATTTTTTTTTCTGTCTGCAAGCTGATCTTAAAGCTGTACCAGTGATTTCTCGAAGAAGTGATTTGTTCAATTGTTTTCTTCTTTAGATGATCTCATGTATGCTTCTTAATTTTCACTGCTGCCACAATTTCCTCAGCTGTGTTTCAAATGGCCGCCAAAATTTTCTCTCATGTGGTTTCATGCCACACTCTGAGTTTGTGTTCAAGAAAGACTGGTCACGGAGAAGGCAAAGTCAAATACTATCTTCTGGCTTAGACTTTAAAATAATACAATTTATAATGCATTCATATTATATGTAGTTATGTACAGTAATTAGATTACAGACTCGGATTTATAGATATGTTAGCAAAGGACTAATCTATCTTCTTCATGTGTTCAGGACCATGTTCTCCCAAGGCTGTTTTTAGTAAATTGTTACAGCCTTCTTCCAGAGATACTGCGCCTACTGCCTTCTAACTCTGCCCATACTGCTCCATTTACGCTTTGTGATGTGCAACTATCAGACATCATCTGAAGGCTTCTCCAAAGGTTCTAACATGCTTACACAACAATGCTCAAGATACTTTGCATTTTTCAGTTCTCCTCTTGGCTTTGGTAAAATTGGGTAAACAGATCATCTAAATCTAACGAGAATTCCCATCAAAACATTAAACTCTCGTTTTTGGATGTCAATTAATTCACATTTTTAGAGCAATCATTACTCCGTATCTGCAAGGGTTCCATTCCAGAAAACCCCCGAGAATGATGAATTCATGAGTGTGGAGTTTAATAACTTTTGATAAAAATAGGATTAGGTTCCCAGACCTCACAATTATGACTTTTCACCTATCAAAACTTCTGAAAAAGAAGTTAATATTAATAGAATAAATTATTGAAAACAATTCTAATATTGTTATTAACTTTTTGATAAAGGTGAAAGTTCTCGAGTGGGCATGGTTGGGGAGGTTATGGATGGTTACTGGGTGTGGGAGGAGGGAGGATGTTGCAGACCTGCCTCCCTCCCAGACACTCTCCTCCTCAAATTTCTCATCCTCCCAAGCACCCATGCTCTTGCTCATGGAGGGTTGAGTTGAAGAACTACGTACTGGGACAGTTCAGATAGTGAGAGTGAGTCTCTGTGCAAGTGAAAGTGGTCCTGTTATTGTGGACTATGACTTGTTAATTGTACCTTACCTCATTAATAATGCAGCTACATATTGTAACACCCACCAGCAGCAAATTAGATATGGATATGGATATCAAGGTGTGTACATGGTAAATTCAGCTTGCTGCTTATTCCAGAAGAACGGTTATCCATAAAATCATATGACTTAGGAATATTCAACCCATCAAGTCTTGCTCATGATTTTTAATAATTGGTTACTTTTTTTTGGTGCGAATAAGCAAATTCACAATTTGTGACCGAGACAAATGATAACATTTTTGGTATTTCTGCCAAATATCTAATATTTGCTTTCCTTGTTCTTTTTAATCTGTTTAAGCCTAATTTCAAAACAAAATAATTATTTTCTGTTTATGAGCTTTTCTGTTGTTATTTAATTGTTCATTTGTTCCCTATTGTCAGTCAAAATGAAAAAGATTGATAACATTTATAGTAAGGTTTTTTGAGTGGTTTTGCTGTATTCCTTCCTGAGCAATTCATTTCCTCCCTCAGATGTAGCTATCAAGGGTACTATAAACCGAGAAGTCAGAAATCATGGTGATTTTTTTTACATTTATTCCATTCCAAAGGATTTCACAGCCATTGTATAGTGCTTATACGATCAAATCTCTGGCTAGACGTTTTCTGAACACAATCAAAACAAAACAAAGGAAAATTATATGGCACTTGTTGCTCTGCAATTTATACTGCTAGGTGCCTCAGTGTAGCTGTTTTATTGTTGACATATACGGAACAGCATAAAGAGGTTTTAGAGTTTGCACTGTTGCAAATTGTTTATCTCGATAAGTTGTGAAGTGATCCAAATGAAATCTGGATGAGTGTTATATTTGCTTAAGAGGACCACTTTGGTTTTATATCCTAAACAATCAATGAACTTGTGTTTATATATTGGCTTTTATGGCTTCAGGCCATCCCTGTTGCTCTTTAGAGCCAAGGAAATAATTTTAAATATAGTCACTGTTACAATGTTGGAGAATGGCAACTAATTTTCATCAGGAAGCTCCCACAAACACGAATGCAACAATGATGAGATAATTAGTTGCAGTGATGATGGTTGATTGGAATATGTTTGCCTGGACAACAAAAATAACCTCCTTGCTGTTCTACAAAATAGTGCCTTTGGATCTTAAACTGAGGGGAGAGAGGAGGACTTGGTTTAACATCCCATCTAAAAGACAAAACTTTGTCAGTGTTGCACTCTATTTGTACTGCAAACACCACAAGACATAATCGTATTCAACCCATCAAGTCTGCTTTTCTATTCAATGAAATCATGGCTGATATAATAATTCTCAGGTCCACTTTCCTTCTTTTTCCTCATAACTCTTAATTCCCTGACTGATTAAAATTCTGTCTATCTCAATCTTGAATATATTTATCAACCCAGCCATGACATCTTTCTGTGGTAAAGAATTTTACAGGTTCACTACCCTCAAAGAGTTAAAAATATCTCTTTATCTCTGTCTAAAATGAGTGACACCTTGTTCTGAGATTATGCCCTCTCGTCCTTGACTCTCCTATAAGGGGAAATAAGGTCACTGTGTCTATCCTGTCAAACCTCCTTTTTCAACAAAGTCTCCTTGCATTATTCTAAACTCCAATAATTATTTCAAGCCCAACCTCCTTAACCTCTCATCATAAAAAGCCCTTCATACACACATTCAACGTGGTGAACCTTTTCTGGGCTGCCTCAAATGCCAGTAGATCCTCCCTTGAATATGGTAACCAAACTGTTCAGATTATTCTTAGACTGATCTGACTCATGCTTTCTGTAATTTTAGCAAGTCCTCCTTATTTTTAAACTCCATTCCATAAGAACAAAAAGAATTAGGAACGGAGTAGGCCATTCAGCCCCTCAAGCCTACTCCACCATTCAATTGGATGATGGCTGATCTGGCACTCCTCACATCTATTTTCCTGCACTTTCCAAGTAATCCTTGATTCCCCTGCTAATCAAGAGTGTGTATCTATCTCAGCCTTAAATATATACAAGGACTCTGCCTCCACAGCTCTCTGTGGTGAGGAGTCCCAAAGACTCACTCTGAGGGAAGAAGTTCCCTCCTCATCTCAGCCTTAAATTGGTACCCCTTTATTCTGAGACTATACCCTTTGATCCTAGACTCTCCTATTGGCTCTCGGCATTTACCCTGACAAGCCCCTCCAGAATCATATATTTTTCATTGAGATCACCTCTCATTCTTCTAAACTTCAGTGAGTAGATTCCCAAACTGTTTAGCCTTTTCTCAAAAGACAATCTCTCCATGTCAACGATCATCTTAGTGAGCTCTATCTGAAATGCCACCAATGAAATAATATCTTTTCTTACCTTTGAAATAAAGGACAACATTCCATTTGTCTTCCCAATTACTGGCTTAACTTCAACACTAGCTTGTTGTGATTCATGTATGAGGACCCCAAATCCATCTGTTCTGTAGTTTCTTGCAGTTTTTCTCCTATTTAAATGATGTGCACCAGCAACGATCATTATAAGGACATTGTGTGCTCAGGGATGCATACCCAGCTCACAGAATGAACCAGGCAGCACCTCTGGGTTCTTCACTTGTCCTGATATCACTCACTCACTCTGAGCCTACCTGTTTGCTCAAAGCAGTCCTCCCTTGCATTGTCCTGCCTTCTGGTTCTTTGTCCCCTCAGACAGAGAGATGTTCCAGTCAGACCTCCTTAGCTCGCCAGTTCCCTTTCCTTCTCCTTTCTTTCTTCTCCTCTCTCCCCTCTGCAGTATGCATTTCTTTCCCACCATCCGTCCAACTTTTAACTTTTATCTCTACCAGTGGAAAGGGGTCGGGTTGTGACCGGAGACCGGGCAGAGCTGAACGCGCTAACACATGCCGCAGCGGCAGCAGATCCAGCATGGGCTAGAGCGACGGCAGCAGATAGTGTGGTATGCTGGACGATTGAGAGCGGAGTGAGAGGGCCGAGTCCCGCAGCGGAGTGGAGCAAATGGGCAGGGGTGATTCCCGGAGCGGCGATAGAGACTGGCACATTGTGGAAGTGTGGTCTCATGCTCTGGGGCCTGGAGACACGGACTGGAACTTAAATATTGATGGGCACTTATTATTCTGAACTTTTCACTGTTTTCATGCTAATTTATATTTTTTTTTACCCTGTAACAACACCTTTTTTTTTAACTGTATAAGTTTTGTGCCTAGGTACTTGTACATAAGATGGTGCCATTAAAGGCAGCCATTGTAGAAACTTTTCACTGTACTCCCGCACTGGAGTACATATGACAATAAAGGATATTCGGATTCTGATCCTGATTCTGATCAGGGTCACAGTACTGCTGCGTTGTAGTGGAGCTCAGCAAACACAAAGCTTGTCATGGCTGTCAGCTGCCATTATCCCTCCAATACCAGTTCAGGACACAGTCAGTCAGCTGCTCGGAATGGTCAGAGTCAAGATTGTCTCTTAGAGTGGTGAGGAGCCAAATGTTGGGCAGGCCACCACAAGTCTGGACTGAGAAAAGGGCAGGCATTAAAGGAAATGAAAGTGATTGCATAATGTTGCTGTTGGTGCAGGTAGCATGGCATCTTGAGCAACTGACTAGGCAGCATAGCGGGCAGAGATAACAAGGTGTAGAGCTGGATGAACACAGCAAGCCAAGCAGCATCAGAGGAGCAGTAGTGGGCATGCAGGATTGTGATGGCAGAGGCTGTGGTGGGAAACAGCAAGTGAGTATAGATTCTGTGGGCAACAGTGAGATTGATAGAACTTGAATATTGGTGGGAGGCAGGTACAGTAGCAGAGATTCTGTAAGTGTGAGGTATTGGAGAAAAAGTAGCAGCACATATTCTGGCAGAGTAAAGAATGTTATTGACTTCTTCCTATACTGCTGAGCATTCTGCCAGCTGACCATAACTGCACTACCCTAGGTGGCAATCTTTGACCAGGCTGGTATGGTCTGGTGTCATGGCCTCCATTTCTGGTCTTGGAGAAAAGGAAATCCTATCTCTGCACCACACTGCTCAATATGACCTCCAGGTCCGTGCCCACAAACCAGAGCACCAATTTTCCCTTCACTGCCATATCCGAGGCGAATGCCATGTGGCGAAACTCCAGACTAACTGCTGCCCATTTCACAATGGCCTTTTAAAAATGACACCAGCACCAGGGATGGATATTCTAGCAGTGGCAAGTTGTTCTGATTACAGTGAGTGGTAGTCTGGATTTATAACTGGATGAAAGGAGTGCTTTAGG
Source organism: Rhincodon typus (assembly GCF_021869965.1). NCBI lineage: Eukaryota > Metazoa > Chordata > Chondrichthyes > Orectolobiformes > Rhincodontidae > Rhincodon > Rhincodon typus. The sequence continues at coordinate 23,612,002 of NC_063342.1, forward strand.
GGAGAGGTAGATTGTTAATAAGGTGAGTTCGGTACAATACAGTGAGTGATCTCGCTAGGCCTCATGGGGAGAAACCCTCCCTGCAACTCAATAAAACTGACACTTAGCCAAAATACATAATATTCAGCCCATTGAGTATCTTTAACACCTTTGTGTACCGAGTCTCAAAATGGACAAACTATCTTTCGGGATTATTTAAGCAATATATCCCCAATAGCCATTTATTTGGAACGTGGCTAAATATAATGCAAGCAGTTATAAATCTGACAAGGTTAAACTAAACCTATATATAGAAAGAACAGTGCTACTGGAAATATATCAGCTATATTCTCAGTGGATGATAGTTGGCAGAGAGAGAGATCACACTGAATGCAAACATCATTTACATTTTTCTCCACAAAACCTAGAGATAATAACAAGACATGGTATATATATTAAAGCTTTCCAAAATGATTTTTAACACCACTGAAAGATTAAGGACGCATTATTGAACCATTGAGATACTACTGAGTTAGTATTATGCTAACAGGATGCTGAGGTAACACGAATATTATAGCAGCTCTATTGATCCTTCTCATGCCGGCCATGTCACTTTATGCCCTCTCCACATTCAATGACCTCTCATGCTTTTCATGCCAAGGTATGTTCCCAGTTGCACCCTCCATGGCACCTCATGACTCCCGAGCCAAGCGATGGTACCGCTGTGCCCATTCTATCACTATTCATGGGAGAATCAATGAATCCTGTTGTGACAATACAATACCCTGTGCTAGGCATGACTCAGCCCCTGGAAAGTTTTCCTCAATTTCCATTGACTCTATTTTTTGCTTAGGAATGGTGATGGTGTTGTCTATTATAGTATGATTCCATGAGTATGACAATGTCACGCTGTTGCTTGTCTAGTTTGTGAGACAGCTCTATTAGTTTTGGCAGTAAACTCCAAATGTTTGTATGGAAGATTCTGCAGAGTTGACGGGCCTGAGTTTCCCACTGTCTGTGCCTTTTTTCAGGCCAGGTGGGCATCCAGTTTCATTTTTTTTGATACTGTCTTGCCTGGTGATTTCAGAGATCACTTAACTTGTCAATCAGTCGTAGACTCTGGAGTGATATGTAGGCCACCAGATCAGGTACAGCTCCTAAAAGCATCACTGACTAAACAGGGATAGCGAGAACTGCAGATGCTGGAGTCTGAGATAACACAGTGTGGAGCTGGAGGAATACAGCAGGCCAGGCAGCATCAGAGGAGCAGGAAAGTTGACGTTTCGGTTTGGAACCCTGCTTCAGAAATAACTAGACAGTGTTTTACAATAATTATAGTTATTTTAAGTCAGTCTGTTTGGACAGGTTATAACATATATCCAGGGTAGGTAGGACTTCAAACCAGATTTTTGACTCAGAGGTAAGGACACTGCCACCGTGGAGCAAGAGCCCTTACGACAAGTGCATAGTTGTCATATGGTCATCATTAGACTTTTTAAATTCCATACATGATGAGATTTGAGCTGAATTCCTTAGAGCATTACCTGGATTATTAGCCCAGTAACAATATCACTACTCCATTTCCTCCCTTTTCATGGTGAAGGTGTGAAAGGTGAGAGTGTGTCAGCAATAAGGTTTTAGAGAGGCTTTGTGACCCGGTTATAACTTGGACAAAGACCCGCAGCACTAAGCAGGTCTTTTAAGTAGTCCACCTTGCAGCTCACAAATTACTCCCAGATTCACTGGCCCGATTGCAGCTCACACACAACACCTTCCTTAGCTCTGAAGGTTGTGCTTCTGGAGCCAGTTACTGGCAAGGTTGGTGCAATTATCCCAGCCCTCCCTACCCACCTCGAGGATTAAAGCTCACACCAATGTAACAGACACACACACACACTCACATATACATGCACTAAAACAAACACCCACACACCAATACAAACACAGGAACAAAAACAGAAGTTGCTGGAAAAGCTCAGCAGGTCTGGCAGCATCTGTGAAGAAAAATCAGAAAGAATGTTTCGGGTCCAGTGACCCTTCCCCAGACAGCATGGGTGGCACGGTGGGTCAGTGATTAGCGCTGCTACCTTACACTGCCAGGGACACACGTTCGATTCTGCCTTCAGGTGACTGTCTGTGTGGAGTTTGCACATTCTCCCCGTGTCTGCGTGTGTTTCTGCCGGGTGCTCTAGTTCCCTCCCACAGTCCAAAGATGTGCAGGTTGGGTGGATTGGCCATGTAAAATTGGCCGTAGTGTCCAGGGTTGTGCAAGTTAGGTGGATTAGCCATGGGAAATGCAGGGTAACTGGGAAGGGGAATGAATCTGGGTGGGATGCTCTTTAGAGGGTGGTGTGGACTTGTTGGGCTGATTGGCCTGTTGCCACATTGTAGGGATTCTTCATAGTTTCATAGAATCCCTATAGTGTGAAACAGGCCCTTCAGCCCAACAAGTCCACACCGACCCTCAGAACATCCCACTCAGACCCATCCCCTATAACCCACCTAATCTACACATTCCTGGACACTACGGGCAATTTAGCATGGCCAATCCACCTAACCGGCACATCTTTGGACCGTGGGAGGAAACCGGAATACCCGGAGGAAACCTACGCAGACATGGGGAGAATGTGCAAACTCCACACAGACACTCGCCCAAAAGTGGAAACAAACCCAGGTCCCTGGCGCTGTGAGGTAGCAGTACTAACCATTGTGCCACCATGCTGCCCTCTGTGATTCTATGAGATGCTGCCAGACCTGCTGAGCTTTCTCAGCAACTTCTGTTTTTGTTCCTGATTTACAGCAGCTGCAGTTCTTTCAGTTTTCACATACAAACACACACTTCCCAGACCCGAAACGTCAACCTTCCTGCTCCTCTGATGCTGCTTGGCCTGCTGTGTTCATCCAACTCTACACCCTGTTATCTTACTTGGTTCACTAATCCTTTTTTGAGTCAGAAATTACATAACACCAGGTTATAATCCAACAGGTTTATTTGAAAAAACAAGCTTTCTGAGCACTGCTCCTTAGGTGACTTCAAACAAAGGAGCAGCTTTTGTCTTCAAATAAACCTGTTGGACTATAACCTGGTGTCATGTAACTTCTGGCTTTGTGCACCCCAGTCCAACACCAGCATCTCCACATCTTGGCTACCATTCTTTCAGGAAGGAAGCTGCCAGCCTTACCTGGTCTGGCCTATGTGTGATTCCACATCTTGGATTATTTATAATTGCCCTTTCGGCAATAAATGCTGGCCTCGCCAGGGATGTCCACATCTTGTGAATGAATTTTTAAAAATTTGTATCCATGGACCCAAATACATACATATGTTCTAGAACAAGAGGTTGTAGTTCTAGAGTAAGTGATAGTAAATTCAAAATAGAGATGAGGAGGAATTACTTCTTTCAAAGGGTCATGAATCTGTAGAATTCACTACCCTAGAATGTGGTAGGTCAATGGGTAAACTTAAGGAGGAAATGACAGATTTAAATTAGTAATGGGTTAAAGGGTTATGGGGAGCAGGCAGGAACGTGGAGTTGAGCTGAGATGAGATCAACAATGATTGTATTCTCTGGTGGAGTGGGCATGAGATGTTGACTAGCTCACTCTAGCTCCTAGTTCTTATGTTCACAGCTACACACACACACACATATACACACACACACACACACACACACACACACACACACACACAGAAGTCTTCTTTGGAAGAAATTTAGTCGTTATTGCCTGTGCAATCTGAAGTTTGTCAGCAATGGAAAATGGCAGCAATGTTAACTATGGTTTTGCAGGGAAACAATAATCAAACAGGTGCAAAATGTGCCACTAATTCGCTATTGCTTCTTTTTGTATTAATGCTGTAAGCCAATTTTAACCTGAACACTTTCTGTCAGTTGCAGAAATCAATATGGCTTTGGCAGAAAGAACCCAATTTACATATGTAATCCAGCATAATTAATCTGCTTTCTGAGACATGCCATTTTGCAAGGCATGGTAATGTTCAGGTTTTAACATTGAGCCCTACTGTGAAATGATAAAGACTGAAGAAATCAAGGGTGCCTATAATCCAATCCATCACGGTTATGGGATTTTATATCCTTGCTGCAAGATAACAGCATAATAAAATATAAAACACTTTCACCCGGGGTTAATTCACAAATGAAGTTCACTTTTTTATTTCCTTTCCATTCACAGCATTTGTCCTGATCAATGTTTTGAGAAGGTAAAGGACAGAACAATGTCTTTGGAGGTACACCCAGATTGAAAACTGTGCATTTTCCAGACTCTTTGCGAGTCACAGGTCAGTTTAGGGCTGAACAGTGCCAACATACTTCAGGTCCCAGTGGCAGGTCCCAATGGCACCACCAGAACTGGGTGCTGGCACCACTCATAGAATCATAGAGTCATAAAACACGGAAACAGACCCTTCGGTCCAACCAGTCAAACATAATCCCAAACTAATCTAGTCCCACCTGACTACTCCTGACCCATATTCTTCCAAACCTTTCCTATTCATGTACCTATCCAAACATCTTTTAAAGGTTGTAACTGTACCCAGAGCAAGTTCATTCCACGCTCTGTGTAAAAAAATTGTCCCTCATGTCTTTTTAAACCTCTCTCTTCACACTTTAAAAATGTACCGCCTAATCTTGTTACAGAGATAGTAGGAACTGTCGATGCTGGAGAATCTGAGATAACAAGGTGTAGAGCTGGATGAACACAGCAGGCCAAGCAGCATCAGCGGAGCAGGAAAGCTGACGTTTCGGGTCTAGACCCTTCTTCAGAAAAACT
>NC_063342.1:23617168-23681633 GCF_021869965.1 Rhincodon typus
CTGCTCCTCTGATGCTGCTTGGCCTGCTGTGTTCATCCAGCTCTACACCTTGTTATCCCGCCTAGTCTTGTAATCCCACATCCTAGGGAAAAGACAGCTACCATTAATTTTATCTAAACTTCTCATTATTTTATAAACTTCTATTGGGTCACCTCTCAACCTCCAACGTTCCAGAGAAAAAAAGCCTCAGGCTATCCAGCATTTCTTTGTAACTCAAACCATCCATGCCCTGCAACTTCCACTTAAATCTCTTCTGAAAGCTCTCCTCCTTAATAATATCCTTCCTGTAACTGGGCAACTGGAACTGGACACATGATGAATGCAGGTCATTAATGTGGTTTTTCTTCTCCCTACACCGCCCAATCCACCCATTCAGGACTCCAAATTCAACCCTGTGTGTGCAAAGTAGTCTTGTGAAAAGAGAGCAAAATCTTGCATTCTCTAGCATCTTCCATGAGCTCAAAATTTTTTAATGTATTCATTCACAGGATGTGGCTTGACCAGCATGTATAGTAACTGTCTTGGAAAGAATAGTGAGCTGCCTTCTGGAACTACTGCAATCCATGTGGTGTAGAGGTATATCCAGCGCTGTTGGGAAGGGAGTTCCAAGATTTAGATCTGACAACGTGGAAGGAACAGCAACAGAGTTTCAAATCAGAATGGTGTATAACTTGGAGAGTAAGTTATAGATGGTGGTGTTCCCATGCACCTGGTGGCCTTATGCTTCTAGATGATAGAGGTCTCAGGTTTGAAAGTGCTGACAAAGGAACTTTGGTGAGTTTTGCAGTGTACCTTGCAGATAGTACACATTACTTCTCTCGATGGGGAAGGGAGTGATTATTGTAAGATGCAAATCAAGAAGACTGTTTTGTCCTGGATGATGTCAAGTTTATTCAGTGTTAATGAATTGTATCCATCCAGCCAACTGGGGAGTATTCCATCACATTCTTAACGTATAGTCAGCAGAAGGGCACTGGGGAGGCAGGAGGTGAGTTACTTGTCACAGAATTCCTGGTCTCTAACTGCTTTTGTAGCCACAGCATTTATGATCTGTTTCTGGTCACTGTTCATAGTGTTCATAGTGGGCGATTCAGTAATGGTAATGCCATTGAATATCTGTCTTGGATCACAGCTATATTCAAGCGCTTCTTTTCAGATTGGGATAAGTACAATGAAAAGAAATCTCAACAACAGCAATTTGATTAAATTTGAATGTTTATTAAGAAATAATAAATGATTATAATGGAAATAATAAATGATTATAGTGGTAATAATAAATGGAAAAGAAAAGAGAAAAAAAACAGCAACAAGTCTCACACCTTTCGGGAAAAAGCAACAAGTCTCACGTCCCTTTGCCCTTCGGGGACCCCTCAGTCGATGGCTGGTCTGGAGGCTTAGGTTCATTCCTGGCACCGATCACGATCCCGGTCTGAGGTGAAGTCCAGCAACTTGGAACGAAACTCTCACTCTCTCATACAGTATTCACAAACAACCAGTACAGAAAACAACAGGTACAATAGACAAAACTGCTGGCTCGTACAGAAAACAAGTTTTTTAATTGTGCAGTCTGCGGCACACATGGGAATGTTCACAGGACTCATCCAAAGTCATGCAGCTTTTCAAGTATCATCAACAGTTTTAGCCCTTCAGCCTATCCTATACAATCTATCTTCTCATACAACTGTCGAAAATCATCATTAACTTTTAGTCCATTGGCCCATCGTATACAATCTACCCCGATGATATTTGATAGCGCATGTTACAATTACAAATGCAGACGCAAATCAGCGACAGTTATGCAAGAACATGTAATAAGAGCATGTAACCTGCATTAGAAGATCAAAATTACAATGGAAGTGACTAGCATCAATACAAAGAATACAACAATAGACTGTGTCATCAGATTAATGATTGCAGTGGCCTTTGGGGATCGACTCTTAAATATGTACAAACAGACACACACCACCCCGATGTATAGTCAAGGCCATAATGGAACCAGCAGTTCGTATCACCTGATTGAGGTGACTAGAATATCGTCTACATTCTTTTTCAGTTAATCTATTTACATAATTTGCTGTAAAATTCAGCATATTCCAGATTCAGATTCCTTAATTAGTGCTTTTTTTTAATTCCCTATCCACAGACTCCTACACCACCAGAGTCTTAGTTCAGCTTTTTTCCACATACACTAACTGCCCTAACACATTACAATTTCACCAACTGGTTTAGTCATACAAATGCTCAAGATGGGTGTCTGTATGTCATCTGATGGGCCCTTTCACTCAGTCCACCGCTACTCCTCCCAGAATCCGTACTCTTTCATTTCTGTAACATTTTGACATAATAGCCAATCACACTTTTTATTTTGATTGTAAATCATTTTACATCCCTTTCACTAATACTATTTACATTGTTTTAAAGTCAGTATCTCTATGAATTTTGTGTCATTGTCTTATCATTAAAAATAGGCTTCCCTGCCTTTCCAAGCCACACTAACCCTTTTGTCAAGTCGGTGTACCTGTGTGAGACCCATACATCAGTGCATGAATTTTTTACCATCTCATGTTTGTTATCTCTGAGCTAACATTCACTTTTGCACACTTACATCGGTGTCCCAAGACCATGTCATGCATTCTTCACTCCCACATGATATTATCAAATGATCTATGAGGTTTTACTTGTCTCTCCACTTATGGTCCCAATACCTCAGGTAGTGGCTTGATCACCAGTTCAATCTTTCTTAAAAAATACACAAAGACACAAACATAACCAAGAGAAAGCTATCAGTTTGGTACTCTCTTCTAAACGTCCTTTTTACTAAAATGCATTTTAACCTTAATTGCCCTCTCAACCCATTATTTTGTTTCTTTTCTTCTGCCACTAGTCTCCACCTTCAATTACTTTGTTTCATCCAATTTTGCAACTGAACTATTACCACCATATCAGATTCCAGAGATCTGGAGCGATTTGTAGTCTATGGAACATAATCTTATAATATTTTAAAACAGGAGTCAAACATTTCTGTTTGATTTAGGCACAACATACTTTCTTTGTTCTTTTTCTAAGATGACCCACTTTTTTTAACGTTACTTGATAACTCATTCTAGATATTTGGTATATTTCTGTGTAAATTTGTTCAAATTCACAATTCTATTTACTCCCTTGAAGATACTAATCTTTTTTTTAATGTATTGAACCATTGAGACTGTGTGTGTATGCACTTTTTCATTTCCAGACTTGCTTTAAATTTTCAGGTAACTATTCCATTTAAATGTTTTAGAATACCAGGGCCATGTGAGTCTTTTTGTCATGATATACTTAAGTGTACCCAGGCTCAGTGGTTTCAAGATTCCTGACACTCACTATAACTGATATTTCCACAGTACTTCCCCAACACTGAAATTTGTTATTGATGAATTGCTTGATGGTCAAGGGTACCTCATCCATCACTGTGTTGTAACATTGAAATTCTGCAAATGGGTCCAGCTTTCAGTGTCTCCAATTTCTAAAAAAAAAACAAGCTTCATCCATTCCATGTCAAGCAGAATGGGTTAATTAATATTAATCTACTACGGATTGAAAACGGGGTGGGGCATAAACTCCAGCCCTTAGTTATGTCAACCTTTCTCTCCTTCTCCTTGAAGGAAGGAAAAGCCCACCCCTTTGTTAAATTTGTCTTCCCTAAACTCCTCACATACAGGGAGTTGCATTTTCAATATTCCAATATCCCAATCACTTGGATATTAACAATGAATCAATCTTATCGACCGGAATTAAAGATTCACTCGGGTCAAAACATATTTGGAAGTTCATTCTGGCCAGTAAATGAAATTCCAAACATGGCAATAACTAGAATTAAAATTTATCCAAGTCCAAACACAACACGGAACCAATTTCAAAAGGTAAATGTCTACTAAGCTCTACGAATCAAATTTTTGAATCAACATTTCACAAGTTTTGACTTCACACAACCACTGATGGTTTCTTTGACCATATGTCTCCCACACTGGTACAGGCACATAACACACTTTCAAATCACCAGCCATTACCAAAATGCTAACCAAATTTTCAACGTATCCCCAGATCTTGAGCTCCAGGGAACAAAAAGACACAAATTGTACAGGATCACATTCTGCAACCTACAAACGAAGGTGCATTCAAACCAGACCACTTGCACAGTACAGAAACCTGGCCTCTAGTTCTCCCTTTTTCTAACTGTCTCCCATCCTTTTGGGGTCCTGAAAGCAAGCCACACCGGTGCCAGATTGAATCGCTTCTAATGATGTAGTTCGTGCCTCTTTTCTGCTTGCAACAGTTCTGGTGGTGAACTTCTCAGTTTTTGGAAAATCTGGAAGAAGAGCAGGAGGAGGAGGAGCACAAGATGCAGTTGGCTGGTTGTCCTGTTCGAGAATATTCCCTTATATCCGGTAGCTCTTTTGATACCGCAGAAGTTGTCTGTTTCAGTTTTGTAGTTCCACTGTATGCTCCAATTGATGCCAAAGGTGCACAGTGTTCATTCCCTGGTGCAATAAATGAATCATTTTTAAGGTTACCATTTATCACTGTATCAGAAGTCTTTCAGTGCCATTCTTTGCTTTACCATGATTGGATAGCTTCCTTAAGAGAACTGTGTAAGCACTCATCTTTCAGTACAGGCTTCTGAACGATGGGTTTGAATTTCTTGACAGGCCCAAACATGTTGGTATTGGGTTTGATATTGAAGCAATCTGTGTGAAAGGAAGGTAAAGGTTCTGACTGTGTCACAAATGCTGTCTCAGTAACTGGAGAGGATACAGTAGATATTGTAGGCAAGTTTGAGGCACATAAATTATGTGAGATGCAATCACCTTGTTTCATAGCAGTAACGTGACTTCTAAAAGTATCTGAAAATAAAGCTGAATTTGGATTGATTGTAAAGGTCCCAGAAACATTAACTGACTGATCACATGGAGCGCTGGAAATCACGACATCTTTCATAAAAGGTGGATGCATTTTACTTTGTGGAATCTGCCTATTTTCAGTGGGACATTGCCTCGGGAAGGCATAAACATTTTTAATGAATTAATTCTGATTTGGAACAGCTTAACTTCCTTATGTACTATCATTTTTTCAACATTTTCTGTGTTCGAGTTTAGTGCAAACCCTGTCTTCTGTTGGTTTTCCTTTCCTCCCTCCATATCTGATTTGATCTCTCTTACCTCCTTATGCTTCCGAGAACAGTGCGTTCTCTATATATTGTACATGGCACCCATAGGTATTCAGTCCATCTTACTCCTCTCTATTCCTGCTTTTAATAATGCCGCAAACAATTGCTTTCTGGTTATCTTTTGTTTCACCTTCGAACCTACTCCATTTCCACCTTGTTGTCCCTGTTTACTCTTGCTCGGATGGGCCTCACTCTTTTCATACCAGCCACCACATCCTCCAACCGTCCTAACAAACATACCTGTCCCACTGCCTGCCCCTGGGCTGGCCCTAATAGAGCTAACAAGGCACCTCTCATCCAATCGGACCACTTTGCATTAGTCGGCTCCTCATTCCAGCTGTGAAAGCTTCCTGATCCGGACCCTGAAACCATGGGAAATACATACTCGATAGGGCAGCCAAATCCCTCAAACATCTTATACCTTCTCATATGCTCTCCCATTTTTCAACATCACCTTCCCAGTCTACTGGGTAAGGATACTTGTTTCCTGCTGCTAGTATCAGTGCATTCCATAATGATCCAGTTTGCCCCATGTTTCTAAAGACACTACTCACAAGTGGATCAACACTTAGAGCTCCCAGATTCCCTCGCTCTCTGACACTTAACATAATGTGGGCAGCGCCCTGGTCCCATGACCATGTCAGCCAAGAGATCAAGGGTTCATCCAACTTCTGCTTAAAGCATGACCCCAAATCTTGCAATTTGGACATAGAGTAACCTCTCACTATTCTCGAGTTTTGTGGATTCTGTCCTCCTACTTGTTTTGCCTTATTTGTCATTAAGGGTCGTGCTATTAGTTCTTTCTCTGAGGGTGGCACCGGAGGTGGAGCATCCCCTTCCCTGTCCATCCATTTAGACTCTGAATCAGATGAATACCAAATGTCCCTATCCCAATGGTCAGGGTCCCATTGCAAGGTTAATAACACGTGCACTTCGACTGGGTCAACTTTCCAATTGCACCGTTTTGCTCGCTTTTTCTGTTGCAGTGTTGCCAGATGGCATACTATCTGGTTCCGCTTCTCCTCTGCCTTCTCAGCTCTCTCTTGCGCTGTCTTAACTGCTTCTGTTAGGATAATGTTATGCTGTTCTACTGCCGTCAATGTGGCCTCAAACTGCCTGTTTCTGGCCTGGCACTCTTCCAATTTCCTACTTGTAGAAAGCAAAGCTGTTAACAATATCCATCCCATTTGTGGTACACTGTCCTTGTTTCTGGGGAAGCCTGCTTCCTGCAAGCACTCATGTACTGTATGACAAACCCTCCTTTCTCTCTTTTTTCAGTTCTGACTGTCCCAGATTCCTGCAGGGGCCTTAATTGTGCTAACAAATTAGTTACAGTCGCAAATCCAGAGTCTAACACATTCCACCCTGGAATATGGAAGGTCTCCAGAGCATCAGGTTGCCTTTCCGTTCTCTTAACTATTTTCCCGAATCCCATTCCTCGTTGCCAAAACGTGTCTTGGATCACAGCGTGCGTCCAAGTGCTTCTTTTCAGATTTGGGTAAATATAATGAAGAGAAGGCTCGACAGCAATTTGATTACAGATGAATGTTTATTATGTGATAATAAATTATTATAATGGAAATAATAAATGATTATAGTGTAATAATAAATGGAAAAGAAAAGAGAAAAAAAAAAGCAACAAGTCTCACGCCTTTCGGGAAAAAGAAACAAGTCTCACATCTCTCTGCCTGTCAGGGACCCCTCAGTCTATGGCTGGTCTGGAGGCTTAGGTTCATTCCTGGCACCAATCACGATCCCGGTCTGAGGTGAAGTCCAGCGACTTGGTACAAAACTCTCATTCTCTCATATTCACAAACAACCAGTACAGAAAATAACAGATACAATAGATGAAACTGCTGGCTCATACAGAAAACAAGTTTTTTAATTGTGCTGTCTGCGGCACACACAGGAATGTTCACAGGACTTATCCAAGGTCATGCAGCTTGTCAAGTATCATCAACAATTTTAGCCCTTCAGCCCATCCTATACAATCTATCTTCTCATACAGCTGTCAAATACCATCTTTCACTTCTTGTCCTTCGGCCCATCCTAGGCAATGTCGAGGAGAGACGTTTAGATTTCCTCTTGTTGGAGGTGCCATTGCTGAACACTTGTGTGGCATGACTGTTACTTTCCAGTTATCAACTAAGCTTGGATTTTATTCAGTTCTTGCTGCATACATAGCTGCTTCAGTATCTGAGGAGTTGTAACGCTGTTGAACATTGTGTAATTTGCAAAGAGCATCTGCATTTCTTACATTATTGTGGAGGGAAGGTCTTTGATGAAGCAGCTGAAGATAGTTGGGCCTAGGACATTACCCTGACGAACATCTGCAAAGATGTCCTGTAACTGATATGATTGACTTCTAACAACCCCACCCCCATGTTCTTTTGTGTAAGGTACGATTCCAGCCAGTGGAGAGCTTTCCCTTTGTTTCTGGTTGACTACTGTTTTCCTCTGGCTCCTTGACACCACACTCAGTTAAATGTTGCCTTGATGTCAAATGCAATCACATTTCACCTCACTCTGGCATTCAGCTCTTCTATCTATGTTTGGATCAAGGCTTTAATGAGGTCAGGAGCTGCGTGGCCCTGGTGGAGTCCAAATTGATTGTTACTGAGCAGATTATTGCTGTGCAAATCTTACTCAAAAACAATATCGGAAAGCCCTTCCATTGTTTTGCTGATGATGGAGAGTAGACTGATAGAGCAGTAATTGTCTGACTGACAGGAAATACCTTTCCTCAAAAGCAGAGCAACAATGTCCCAAAACACTTTACACACAATGAAGTGCTCTTTGGTGCATAGTCACTTGCATAACACAAGAAAAATGGCCACAAATTTCAGCGTAGTAGGATCCCAAAAATAGCAAACTGATAATGCTAGGATGATTTATTTTAATTGATATTGAATGAGGTAACATAGTTACATTATCCTTATGCAATAAGCAGCAGTTTGATAACTGTATATAACATGTCAAAGTGTGAGTCAGCACTACTTTCAAAGCCAAGAGTCTTGTTGGTCATTTTTTTCAAAATCTCATTAAATGTACAAAATTTTGTTTTGTACCAAAGATTTTGAACCTAGGTACCTTTGTATCTAAGATGGTACAGGGAATGGCGACTTTGTACTTTTTTCACTGTATTCCTGTATCCCTGCACTTGACTACACGTGACAATAAAACCGAATTCGAAAAATATAGACCTAATTCTAAAATATGTGGATATTTTACATTTTTGTATTACAGTGTAGTGAAATAATCCTGTACAGAAATTAAGTGAGGGTGAGTAATGCTTTAATCGTGGCATCTGTGATAAGAATTTGATTTGCATCTCTTTGGAATCATCTTCATTTTCTATCCTGATGTTTTAACACTTGTTTAGTAATTTAAATACAATAAATATCTTCAGTCTTTATGATGGAGATATTTTTATTTTCTCATTTTCTTCAAACTTGAGTTCTGTATTTGTTTAATGAACAACATTCTAAATATATGTACATATATAGTTTACTAGGGCCAAAATTTGACATGCTGTTCAATTGCATCTTATCACTTCAAAATGTTGTTTTGCAGTGCTGTAATTTCTCTGGAAGTTAAATAGATAATTTTACTGAGTGTGTTGCCAATATTATAAACCTTTTTGGAGTAATGCAACCATTTCATTAAACATTCCTCTGTAGTAATAAACGCTACCAAGCTGAGCAAAAATGTGGTATAAACGATAAAAATAATACAATAATAATACTTACATTTATGGAACACTGTATCACATCTGTGTATCTCAAACATATTTCACAATGAAGTGCTTATGAAGTGCATTGATTTTGGCCATTTGGAAACACAAAAGAGTGATTGCAGACTGTAACAATTAAATTGCAGATCTTTATGCTTGGAATGGAAGCAGTGTATGCTGCACAATATTATGCCAATTAATTCCAATCAACACACTCCACAAATTAGGCAAACTGACTTCTAAATTTGGATTCTTAATATGCAAGTATTGTTGTATAAAATTCCATCAAAAGCTTTAACTGCAAAGTGTAGATGTTCTAAAAGAATCAAATTCTATTCTCTTATTATGCATGTTATTACTTGCTGCTACACATTTTTCATCTGTACAAGATGTTCTCAAGTCTCTCCAGCATGTGGACCCACTTTTCTTTACCGAACAATATTCAGTTACATAAGAATGCAGTGTAAGCATTGCGACAATAAAGACTTCTTTGCTGACAATTGGATATTGTAACCTTAAGCGCTCTCATGTGCATTTCTCGTATCTTCCAGAAGGCGGCCTCATAAACATTCTAGTGAGACAAAGAGAATTGTAAAACAGCAGGCTGATTTGCCTTACATGTAAGATTTTATAACACAGCTTAGAACTTAGGAAGTAGCAATGAACACAATAATTACCTTATTAGAAAGGTAATTCCATTTCCCTAACATTCTCCCCAATTTCAATCTACAATATACTTATACTTATGAGGAGAGAGTTTTCACCCACTCGGACATTTTCATATCACATAGCATAACAAACTGCATGTGTCCTTGGTTAGCTGGACAGGAAGGCAAAAGTTTGACCTTTGACATTCCCCCAAGTTCCTCATGCCAAGAGGAGCTGTTGGCCAGTTGAGCTACCATTATCCGAGATGTCAAGTTCCAAGATAACATCTCCTGCTGGACTTACATAAATGAAGCAATTCCAAATATCATACTAAATTTCCTCTTTGGAATGTGTTAACATGTCTCATTATTGCAAATGAATATGAATGGGGGGGAAATAGCATAATGCCTAGATACTTCAGATTGATTTTTGTGCTGAATTCCAATGCATACGAAACATGTTGTGGATTTAAACTCAGTTACTCTGAATTTAACTTAATATCAACATTATAATTTAAACACTGAAAACTTCTGTTTTGTTAAATAGCCAAAATCCCCAAAGTTGTAGCACTGTTCTTAGCAATTTGCTTGTGAAGCACTTGCCAATTACATAAAGATAACTCAACATGAGTTCTTCAATCAATTTTAATTAATTTACTTTTTGACTTTAGAGAGCTGTTTGCTTTTCACCTAAGCAGGGCTTAGAAGACAGCAGCTGATGACCTTTAGGTAGTTTTGTTCATTTGTTCCATTTTTCACGATAGATATTATAGCAAAGATTGACTCTGAAGTATTCCTCAGATCACTGGGTTTTTCCTGCACCATCAGTGTCACACACAACATTTTGATTGACAGGGTGCTTCTAGCCAACTGCTAGCAACCAGAACATCCCACTGTGCAGCATATGCCAGCCACTAAAATTAATATTAATATATTGAACCATGGAGTTAGTATTTGGAATGACATTTTTCTTCTTTCTTAATCATGCAAGTAGTGCTGGATTGGAAGCATGCATCTCCTGGGTCCTGCCAATAAAGCTGTCTTTGTTCTATGACCTAAAATGCTGCAAAGGTACAAACCAACAGTACTTAGCTGGAAGGTATGAGCCACCACTAATGTAGCAAATTCTCATTTTACTCTATAGCTGCAGGTGCCTTCAAGCAATGTCTTGTGTTTTAAGTTTCCTGTGTATCCTTCTTACATCTTAACCTTGCGTCATCTTCTTGTAAATGCTGGATGAACATTTTTTCCAAACTGGTGTTATCTTCCTTCTTATCCTTTCTAACTCATCCCAGCTGCAAAGAACGAAGTTCGAGTCAGGATTACATACATTGCAGTGACTGCACACTGTGATTTTATTTTCCTTAAAAAGTGTGATGTTTGTATATTATTAGGTGAAGTGTCATTCAAAATTTGGAATTTGAATGGAAAATAATTTCAAACAGAAATAGAAGGAAGAACAACCTTGAATTTATGTAGAACCTTTTCAATTTCAGGACCTCCCAAAATTCTTTACGGATAACTGTATACTTTTGAAGAGATCGCTGTGGTAATCTAGGAAACGAAGAGAGCCATGTGTGCACAAAATCTCCCACAAATAGCAATGATATAACAATCAAATATTTATTTTTATTAATACCTACTAGCTACCTACTAGCTTCATCGCCGCCTCCTTGACCTGTCTGTCTTCCCTCCCATCTACCTTCCCCTCCCTCCCAACTGATGAACCCCCATCCCAACTCCCTACCTACACTCACCTTTACTGACTTCCCCTTCCCCTTCCCCATTTCTGAAGAAGGGTCTAGGCCCGAAACGTCAGCTTTCCTGCTCCTCTGATGCTGCTTGGCCTGCTGTGTTCATCCAGCTCTGCACCTTGTTATCTCAGACTCCAGCATCTGCAGTTCCTACTATCTCTGAATTTATTTTTATTAATTTTGTTTTTTGGACAAATATTAGAAAACCAAACAAATGGAAATACGCTTTAGAAGGACGTGGAGGCCAATCAGCCACTTGACCCTTGCCATTCAATGGGATCATGGCTCTTCTGTTTTATTTTCAATTTCACATTCGTATGCATTAATAGTCATTTTTGATTCCTCTGCCTATCAAAAATCTATCCACTTCTATCTTTAAAATATTCAATGACACTGCTTCCATCACCTTCTGAGACAGAAAGTTCTAAAAATGTTTTCCTCATCTCTGTCCTAAAAGAGAAAACCGTAATTGTAAAACGTGCCTCTTAGTTGTGGACTCAACCACAAAGAGGGAAGCTCATTGCCTTGTCCATCTTGTCAATACCATTCATCATCTCATAGACATTAATCAATTCTCTCCTCACTCTTTGAAACTGCAGGGTAAACAAATTTGGTCTGTGCAATCTTCCCTCATAAGACAGCTGACTCATTTCAGGTATCAGTCTTTTCTGAACTGCTACGAATGCATTTACATCCTTCCCTTAATAAAAAGACTAAAATTACACATATTACTTGAGATGTGATCTCACCAGTGGCCTGTATCTGCGTAACTGAAGCATGACATCCTTTTAATGTTCAATTCCTCTTGCTATAAACGATAGCATTCCATTAGCCTTCTTCATTGTTTACTACAACTGCAAATTACGTTTTGGTGACTCAAAAGCCAGAACTCCTAGATCCTGGCATATTGGAAATTTACAATCAGTCCATGTTTAGTTAATACTTTTAATTGATGAGATCTTTTGTGCTCATCAGAGAGGCTGACAGAGCAGTTTTTGATTTAATGTCTCATCTGAAAGATTACATAACTGATAGATCAACACTCCTTCAGTACTGTGCCAGAATACTAACTTAGATTAGGTACTCAAGACTCTGAAATCTGACCTTTGTCAATATCATGGGGTATAAAAAAAAGCTAGTAGCAGAGAAAGTAAGGTTTACTATGAATGTAAATGATAATAATAGTAATAATAATATGTTGTCTAACTGTTATGCCGAACACAATCACTGTATACCCTTCTTTGCACAATATTTTAAATAGTGAATCAACAGTTTAGTAATTACTTTCTGTTAAGTGGAGATTTTTATTACTTTGTCTTTTTCAGATTCTAAATTTTAATTTTCAAAAGTTTATACAAGGTGTTTCATGAAAATACTATTTGTAATTTTGTTAAATTGGTGGTTTGTTGCTGGAACACATGTCAGCTTAACTCAGTTGTAAAATCAGTGAAATTAATATACTGGAAAATATATTCAAAAAAACAGTAAAAGTGCAAATTGTAACCACGTATGAAGTGACTTGCAATTTTAAACAGAAATATTAATATGTTAAGTTTTACAAATTGGAGATCAGTGTGTGCGTTGAAAGTATTCTACTCATTCCAACTCATGCTTGGTGTATTACATCCACAAGTATTCACTCCCTCCACCACCGACACTCTGTAGCAGCAGTGCGTACTACCTACAAGATGCACTGCAGAAATTCAGCAAAGATCCTCAGACAGTACCTTCCAAACCCACAACCATTTCTATCTAGAAGGCCAAGGGCATCAGACATATGGGAACACCATCACCTTCAAGTTCCCCTCCACTCACCATCCTGACTTGGAAATATATTGCCGTTCCTTCACTGTTGCAGGGTCAAAATACTGGAATTCCCTCCCTACTAGCATTGCAGGTCAACCCACAGTAGGAGGACTGTAGTGTTTAATAAGGCAGCTCACCACCACCTTCTCAAGGGCAACTAGGGATGGGCAAGAAATGCTGGCCAGCCAGCGACACCCACATCCCACAAATGAATAAAGAAAAACAATTTTATGCTCATTCATCTAGTAAGGAACCTGTAAAAGGTTATCTGACTTGAGATATTCAAACAAATGTTATGATTTTCCTTTTCACTCATTTGTATCAGAATATATGTGCCAACAACTACTTTACCTACCTTCCCAAGGATAGGACTTCCAAATTCTTGTTAGTCAAGAAAGCCTGTTTTCCAATTAATCTAATTGTCACATAAAAGTAAAGTTTATTTTGCATTAAGTAACATATTAACTTCAATAACATAATTATATTTTCAAGTTGTATCATGGATTGTAGTTTTGAGTTAAGAAAGCATATTTGCAAATGGTGTCAATTTACATATGGAAATCGAGTAAAATTAGTATTTATTATTTATAGTGTCTCACTGGGCGGCAAGATTTATAAACCTGAGACTTATGTTTATGAATTGCTTTACTGGATTTAAATTAATATGAATTCCACAAAGAAATTAGCTTAAATGAGGATAATTAATTGTTGTTATAGCCCCTTTTAACAGTACAACAGTTGTATCCTCCTAGTTTTATGAAACATAGAATCTATGCAATTTGAGATATTAATGCAAAATGCAGAAAGTATATTAAAAATCTTGTTGCTGAACCTGTTTCCAATTCTCCAGCTTCACCTTGTGCCATAACCAGAGTAAAAACTTCAAATAATTGTTTGGTCTAACTGGTTGTACTCATTTTCACTGAAGAATGGAGATATTTAAATGACCCCTTTTGTCTGTAAACTGATCGTTTTGGGTATAACACTGATTTCCAACTCACTCAGCCCCAACCTATACCCCATTATTACAATTTTATTCTCCATTGAAGACAATGAGAAGTACATTAATCGTGGAACAGTTGACTTCTTGTATTTCCACTCAGTGAAATGTGATGAAATTACTCCCGTGATCCAAGGCTCAGAATACTGTGTCAATGTGTGTTATTTCTGGAATGTTAATGTTAAATCAATTAGTTGTTTAATTGTTTTCAGGTAGATTCAACTTGCGGTTGACAGGTTGGAGGTGCACAATAGCTAATTGGAGCCTCTGTAAATGAAAGCTTGCAAGTACACAGAGATGAGACTTCAGTTCTAGCCTTCACCACATTGGTATGAGTTTTAACATAATGCATCCATGTACTTTCCAATGGTGATCTGCTCAGGGAACTGGACACAAGGGCTTGACTTTCTCTTTCCTTGGATGTAGCCTGAGATGTAGAAAAGGGAAATCAAAGGACAAGTTAGTCCCTAAAAGAAACATACCACTTTTTCACCACCTAGGCAATTAAGAGCTCATTGACCATCGTAGACATCATGACTCATCAGCAATTAAGGCTATAAAGGTTTCAACTAATAGCCACCGAAGGACCTCAACTCATATCTCCTTAGTCACTTGGCTTTCTAAAGATTAAGACAGAAGTCCAATTTCTGAACCAGAATGATGACCTGCCTGCCAAACAGGAGGTGATCAGAGGTACAGATAGGGAACAGGGGAGTGGCCTCTGAAAACCACACACCCCCATCCCTGAATCCCTCGAGGAGTAGTCCTCAAGAGGAGGATGTTAGGACCCAGAAACTGTTGGCCTCTGATTGGCTAGGAGCTTCTGGTGTCACAGGTCTTCAGCATCAATGTCTATGATAGGTTGAAATACTTGCCTCGCTTACATGCCAGCTCTTATTGAGCAGATTGGTGAACGATCAAGTGAATGATCTTGCTGTTAGAATAGTAAATTAGTCATCACCTAATACATTAACTCCATACTTAGATAATATTTGGAAAAATTCTGTTCAGGGACGCCAATGCACACTGTCTTTGCAAAATATTGTACAAAATGCTTGTGTTTTAAATGAGGCTTACACGTCTCTGGACAAATTATAAATCAGTCTCGAAAATTCAAGTCCAGAAAATCGTCTCTCTTGTTCATTGCTCATCCACATTGATGACACCTAAAGTATGCTTTTTTAAACTTAAGATTGTCCGAAACATTTAGTTACATTCATCTCTGTAGACCTTTCCAAACTGCCAGCATACACACGAAGAAGGGCTCTGAATGAGATATCACACAGTTGCTGTTACTAGTGGGTCCAAAGTATAGCATGCTAAAAGACATAATGAAATTTAGAGATAAGAAACACAATTCTACACATGAAATGTGATTCTAGAGTGAACCTAGAGGGTGGTTGATCACAAGTCCATTGCATATACCACTAAAGTCATTGCTTGGATGATTTCTATTAGCTATTTTTCTTTGTTTCTATTGGAGCACATCTTTTACCTAACCTATTCAAAACAATACAATTAAAAAGAATAAAAAAGGACACTTTGCAAGGAAAGTAATCTTAATATTTGTCCATGCTAGTGGCATTGTATTTCAAATGCGTATTATTACATTTTAAGTATTGCCCAATATGTGTTCATGAAATAAAAATGCATAGAAGTACATATTTTCTTTTTTTGTGGTTATTGAAGGTCAGTCATCTCAGCTCTGCAGGAATTCCTCAAGGTAGCATCCTAGGTCCAACCAGCTTCAGCTGCTTCAATGACCTTCCCTCTATCATAAGGTCAGAAGTCAGCATGTTTGCAGTTGATTGCACAATGTTCAGCACCATTAATGACTCCTCAGATACTGAAGCAGTCCATGTACTGAGACATGGGCAATATCAAGGTTTGGACTGAGAAATGACAAATTAACATTTGCGCCACAAACATGCTGGGCAATGACCTTCACCGGCAAAAGAGAATCTAATCATTGCCCAGAAACTGGACTCGCCAGATAAATATTGTGCTACAAGAGCAGATCAGAGGCTAGGAATCCGCAACTAACTACATTCCAATTTTGCAAAGCCTGTTCACCATCTACAAGGTAGAAGACAGGAGTGTGATGAGATTCTTGCCTGGATGACTGCAGCTCCAACAACGCTCAAGAAATGTGAAATCATCCAGGTCAAAACAGCCTGCTTGATTGGCACAACACATGACAATTTTCACACCCTAGAGCACTAACACTCATTAGCAGCGCTGCATGTCATTTACAAGATACACTGCAGAAATTCACCAAGGCTCTTTGGACAGCACTTTCCAAATGCACAACCATAACTTTCTAGAAGTATGTGGGTAGCAAATAAATGAGAACACCACCACCTGCAGGTTCCCCTCCAAGATAATGATTGAGAAATATAATGTGGTTCCCTCAGTGTCATTGGGTCAAAATTTTGGCACATGGGGTGGCACAGTGGCTCAGTGGTTAGCACTGCTGCCTCACAGCGCTAGGGACCTGGGTTCGATTCCACCCTCGAGCGACTGTCTATGTGGAGTTTGCACGTTCTCCCCACATCTCCGGGTGCTCTGGTTTCCTCCCACAGTCCAAAGGTGTGCAGTCTAGGTGGATTGTCTATGCTAAATTGCCCATAATGTTCAGGGACGTGTAGATTAGGTGGGTTATAGGGGAATGGATCTGCGTGGGATGATCTGAGGGTCAGTGTGGGCTTGTTGGGCCAAAGGGTCTGTTTCCACACTGTAGGGATTCTATGATTTCTGCACATCAATAGGTTAATGCAGGCTGCTTCAATGACATTAAGGAGAATTGAAATCTGCTATTTAAAAAGATAAATTACTAATGTAATAAATTAAACTGGCACCTACATATTAACAAAGTCAGGATTAATTTTTATAAAGATAGAATGAATCTTCTGACCTGTGATATCTGTAATCACTGATGTCTTAGATTAGCCTTGATAGAAATCATGGATAACAATGCCAGTAAACTAATTTTAGCAAAGAAGCTACAACTGCAAAAAAGAAAACAAAAGAAACAATTTATAACCTGATTATTACTCAACAACTCCTTGGGAAATCTGTCCTAAGGGTTCTTCTGGCAATATCATCTTTGAAGCACCCTCACCAGCTGAATATGAGCATTTGTGATATTCATCTGAAACAGTTCGTGAAGAGCTTCCAGATTTCACTTCTGCTCTGATAATGTGGAAAACAGACAGAGACCAAATATCTGCTGCAAGCTTCCAGTAAAGAAAGTACAAAGAAATGACAAATGATAAACCAAATGCACAGGAAAAAAAAAGCAAAAGCTTATTATATTTCTAAAATAATGATGAATAAAGTCTGCATGGCTCTTGGGATGACAAGTCATAATCTTGTGATTTATAAAATTATCTCAGTTGCTCAATGTCTCATTCTTTAGACCTCCAGTTTTATTAGTAAAATCTCACCAGAAGAGTTGATGGATTAAAATTATATACACTAAAAACACTTTACACTGATCCCAATTGGTAAATATTCACTACTGTGTTTGTACTAAAATGGATCCCTTCATTATTTTAATATGGCTGTGAAATGTTTCGTTTTAACAAGCCAAACCTCAGCTCAAATAGGTAGGAAGGACCTTTATATTTAATGTTCAATCCTGGAGTATTCACAGAGCTTGAAGTTCAGGTTATTTTAGAAATGAAGGGAAAAGAAGTTATGAACTGGATTCGACCAGGTACATATATTCCAGTCCTCCAATTAAAAACGTAGGAGCCCACCTACAAAAAGTTAGCTGCCATGTTCTGCTTGACATCCCAACATTTCATTAAGCAACATTTATTGTCTAACTTATATTTGTAGGGTATTGAGAATAGTTTGGTTAAAAGATGGACTCAATTGCATTGTGGGTTCAGTCTTCTAGGCCCATTGCCTGTGAGTCTAAAGGCAGGAAATGACTATAATTAGGTTGGATGGAGATGGTCCAGAACTCCATCGTTCTCTTACCATTCCGTGAATTAAGTTCAGGGTGGGAGGCTTCAACTTCACCTTCCTGATTGACACCAATTAATAACCCCTTGATGGTCTTACTCTGCCTGGGCTGATAGTATTTTAGCTCCTTAAGGGACAGGAACAGGCCTATCAACTAATTACTCAGTACCGCTGGGCTGTGGGAGGTGGCATGGAAGGGGAACGTGTGGTGAGTCCTCCGTCTGCACTCTATCTACACAATAAAGGGACTGGATACCATGAGGGGGATGTTTCCTCAGCCACCACAAATGACCCCACTCACCACCCCTTGTCACAAAAGACCCATCACAAGCAATGGTTACCTTTCTTGTGGGCAATCCTTCATCATTGGAGTCCAGAGCCTGTTGTTCCACAGCACATACCAACTCTGCCCTGGTACTGCCAAGTTCTGAAGCTGCCATCAGATTGGCTGGCAGCCCTTGGCAGCTGGATCTTTCTGGTCTGGTACTCTAATTCTAGCAGAAAGCCAGTGGACAACCAATGAGCTGCCTGATTGTCAGGGATCACACGGCCTTCTTAGTTTCATAAACCATAGGTTTCTTCCCTGGAAACTCTCCTGCTTTTGAATTTAATCCAAAAAATTGGGGAAGATCCCAGCCTCTATTCTTATTGTGAATATAACATTTATGAAGGTGGGGCTTTTATTTATTCATCGCAGACTAAATTAAAATGCAGTCATTAAAAAAAACATAATTGTCCGTTTATTGATCCAAGGATAACATAAATGATGCCTTGCTTTGCGTTGGATCAGATAACTGGCACTTAAGCCAGTCAGGAAGTGGTACTTCGAATATATCTTGGAGCTCAATAATTCAATGCCATTTTTGGTTCAAAATCCGGTTTGCTAATCTTTCACAAAAAACACACTAGGTTTGCAATTTTTGTATACTTTGATAACTATATTGGGTTACAAAAGTGTTTTTGTACGTCTTACCAGTGAACATGATCCTCCCAAGAACATCTAAATGGTTGCAAATGACTACTGTACTTCCTGAAGCAAATTACTTCAGCTTTTAAATGAAAGCAACCTACACTAAGAGCCTCCTTTTATTAAAGTGCCTTTGCAAACTATAGCTCTTATTGGAAAATAAGTTTATATCCTGAACAAACAAAGTTCTTAAGCCCAGCAATATCACTAAAGCCATAAGCAAACACCATCATTTGCCGGTTTAATATTCACTTTTATTTCTCATGTGACATTAGAGACAGAAACTCAAATTGATTTTAAGTTGTTTTTGCTTATGTCAAACAAAAGACAGCTTATTTAAAACAGCAACAGTAACCCTTAGGGACAATGTAGTCTGAAGTCTCTTGGAGTTTGCTGCTATTTTTGTGCCAGAGAATTAGACACAGCAGAACTGTTAATGACTTTTCCCCCATTGTAAGACAACAAAACACAAATGCTCAGCCTTTTCTTTCCATCATGATTTTTTTTACCTCTTTGCCTTGCTGTTTATTTGGCCTCTTCCAGTCAGAAGGTTGAGAGCGAATGATAATTCTGCAGTCCATATCAGTGGTTCGCTAGCAGGAAGATGGATGAAACAAGTTAGACAGAATTTTACTGTACTCCTGGTGTCAGACTGGGAGATAGTGGAGGTAGGGGACATCAGCAAGATACCCATTGCTGGAGCAGTTTTCAAGCAATGGGCTGTAATATGGACTGGCTGCGTGTTCTAAGTTGGGGTCTGATCAGGATCGACCGAGAAGTGTGAGGTGATACATTTTGGTTGGAAGAACATTGAAAGACAATACAAAATAGGGGATACAATTCTAAAATTTCAAGTGTTGGGGTGAGAGCACAAGCAGAGGGACCTGGGAGTATATGTGCACAAATCATTGAAGGTCAAAAATCACACAACACCAGGTTATAGTCCAACAGGTTTATTTGAAGACAATAGCTTTTGGAGTCTCACTCCTTCTTCAGTTGTCAGTAAGATGGCAGGGCAGGTAAAGAGAGCAGTTAATAAAGCATACAATGTCCTCAGCTTTATTAATAGGGGCATAGATTACAAGAGCACGGAGATGATGTTGAACTTGTATAAGACACTTGTTGAACTTCAGCTGGAAGTTTCTTTAAGGTTTCCATTCTGGTATCATCCATTGCGTGACATTCCAAGTGCCCACATTTAGGAAGGATATGAATGCAATGGACAAAGTGCAAAAAACATTTACAAGAATTGTTCCAGGGTTGAGAAACTTCAGTATTGCGAATTATTGGAAAGATTGGGACTGTCCTTCTTGGAGAGAAGGCAGTTAAACAGAGATCTTTTAGAAGTTTCCAAATCATGAAGGGGTTTCATAGAGTGGATAGTGAGATGTTGCTCTCACTCATAAAATGATCAAAAATGAGAGGGCACCAATATAAGGTGACATGCAAAAGATTCATATGCAAGGTAAGGAGAAATAGTTTTCACATGAGTCATAGTGTGACCTGAGTCTGGAATGCGCTGCCTTGAAGTGTGGTGGAGACAAATTCAGACATTCAAGAGGATATTGGATAATGGAAATAATTTGCAAGGGTATGGAGAAAAAGCAGGTAATGGCACTAATCTTGATCTGCATTTTTGAGCCAGTGCAGGCACGATGGGCAAAATGGTCTCCTTCTGCATTGTAACACTCCTGTGATTCTATGAATTGAAGGACAACCATCACTGTCCAGACATCAGTATCCTAGCATTGCAACAATCAAGTAGACTGTTAGACAAAAAAGGACTTTCCATCTCAGACCTTTTTTTTCTTTTTTCAACCCATAGTACATGTTAAATTATTTGTCGTTTGACTGTCTTATTCGTGATTGAGTGTGTGTGTTTTGAAGGGTTTAGGTAGGGCAAAGTTTTAAATTGCATAAATTGAAATAATTTCTTTTTACTATCTTATTAAATGTGTTACAATAAATAGCATTACAGATACTCAATAATAGCTAGTTTGCTTTTATCAGTCAGGCAAATTGATAATTTTAAATAAAAAGCAAAAGAACTGCAGATGCTACAAATCAGAAACAAAAAAAGAATTTGCCAGAAAAACTCAGCAGTTCATAGATCATAGAAACCCTACAGTGTGGAAACAGGCCCTTTGGCCCAAAAAATCCACACTGACCCTCAGACCATCCCACCCAAACCCATTCCCCTGTAACCCACCTAATCTACACATCCCTGAACACTATGGGCAATATAGCATGGCTAATCCACCCACTCTGTGCATCTTTAGACTGTGGGAGGAAACCGGAGCACCCGGAGGAAACCCACGCAGACACAGGGAGAATGTGCAAACTCCACATCCGGCAGCATCTGTGAAAAGAAATCAGGCTTCTAAGGAAGTGTCACCGGACCTGAAACGTTAACTCTGATTTCTCATCACAGATGCAGCCAGACCTGCTGAGCTTTTCCAGCAATTTCAGTTTTTGTTTTGTGCTTGAAATGGATAATTTTGTTGGTCTCACTGGGATTTTGATATTTTGATTCAATTTGTGACAACTTGTGGAACAGTGGGATACAGTTATTGGTGCACTATTTCCAGTTAGGTCATGCCAGTGGTTTTGTGTTAATTCTTTAAGGTTTCCATTCTGGCATCATTCAACCAGCCTGGAAAGGCTGCTAATACAAACATGTACTAGTTTACTTGGTTTCTCGATTGTTTTGTTGATATTGGCCCATTACAGGATCTTATTACTTCTTACTTTGGAAAAACTTGTCAAAGGCTTTCATGACTTATTTAAATGAATCTGAGATCTCATTAATGCCCTGCCTTGTAAAATCATCATTTACTACTGTTACTATGTTGTAATGCGTTGACCTGTTCAGTTTCTAATTTACAAACCAAACCTGAAGGAATTTTGTGTCTCAAGCATCTTTTTCTCCAGAAAGCCCAGTCTTGAGTTTGATTTGGTGTCTCCATGTGTCTAACCCTCTCAGACAGTGTAAGTTCGGAATATATGACTTTTCTAAGTCTTTAGATGTTTTACCTGAAGTTTTGAATTTTCCTTCCAGCTTTTGAAGCTGCAATGCACCGTTACAACAGTCACTGACTCCAACTGTGTCTCCCTGGGGAATCTCTCAGCGAGACTTAGGGGTGAATATTCCCAATTGTAGCTAAAGTGTGGCAGTGAGTGCATTTCAGTACATCAGTCCACCATGGACAGGGATAATTTTTTTTTCACTTTTCATTGAATTAACTATGCAACCAAGACATCAGGCACACTTTATTGAGGAATGGTGCGGTGAACGAGGTGGAAGAGCTTGGCACTGACAAGATCTTCTGGCTTTATGCTTCTGGTGCTATATTTAATACAACATCATATATTACGTGCTAAGGACAGGCTCTCGCACTGCAAATGCACTTGCCAAAGAAAGTGTCATACAAGGAAGGGAAGCTTGCTCCTCTGTTCTAAGAGATGGATATGAAGGTGATGATGGACAAGGTGGACAAGGTGGTGGAGAGAATGGCAGTTCTTTTCCCTGGTCACAAAGTAGGCTGCGCAAGCAGACTCAGCCAGCCTGGACAGAAATTGCAGCTTTGGTCAATAAAGTGCCTCAAATCAAAATGTTTAGAAAGAAGATCAAAGAAATGCATTCCAAAAAGGAAAGTACCACCATCTTCTCTTTGCTGCCTCAAACTCACAAGGTCATCACTCACTCTAACTCCGCCAGTGCACATACCTCTCCCCAGGCTCAGCTTCAGTACTCATGCACTGTGTTCATTCAAGAGCTCTCACCCACCTCTTCCTCACAAATTCCAAACTCTTGCTCTCCTCTGCACTTCATTTATGCCGACTAGGGACACCTCACCACCTCCCCTGCCATGTGTAACCACTAACTGCTCTTGCATCCACTTCTATCATAATCAGCCATTCCCTCTGCCTCATTAGAGCAAGACCTGGTCCACAACTGAGTTGAGAGGCCCCAGATTGACAGGGGATTGGCAGATATCAGGCTCACTTTATGAGAAGATAGTGAGCTTGTCAGGGAGGAAAGATAATGATGAAGAGACACTACTGGGCAATCGATCTAGTAAGCTTCATTGTGTTGTGTTGTGCTTCCATTAACACCTGTACAAACTCATTCTTCTTATGCACATGTTTATCCATCTTTTATAACAAATTCCCTCCATTTGCTTATGCAGGACTAACAGCACCCAGTAAAATTTCACAAAGAAACCAGTGCTAAAGACGCTCAACTCCACCTCCACCTCTGAGGAGGAAGCCAATGAATCCACAAAAGGTGTACTGGGAATGCGTTCACCTGCACCCTCCACCAGCTCAGAGGCTTTCTCCTCAGTGGGTGCTTTTTCCGGATTAGGCTCAGGGACACAATTTTGTGAGCACGCTCCTGACACAATGCCACAGCTGGTCAAGGAATTAATACCCAGGTCTCTGGCACTCAGACATTTGCCAGAAACCAGGAACCTGATTAGCCCCAGGCAGAAGATGGCCCCCAGTTCTTAGCCATAAATGACTAAGTCAAGCCATGGAGACAGGCAGGCAGGTTTGTCAGATATGGTCAATAAGCTGGAATGAAAGATGGACAAGTGCACCAACATACTCAGGACAGTTCTGGCTCCGGGATAAATCTGGCTGTCTCCATGGACAGGCTAGCTGTGCACCCAGTGTCAGTCAGATATGTGCACAGACCTGCACTCTGTCACTTTAGCTTTGGTTGCTCAGTCTTAATGACAAGGCAAAAGTAGAATGAGGACTCTTGACCTCACTCCACATGTACCCAGGGAGACAGAGTGGTGCCAGCAGCCACCCAGAGGGACGAGGAGTGGCACACAAGCACCTTATATGCTTCTTTCAACCTCCCACTACCTGTGATTCCAAAATCTATACGGTAATGTTTTTTATTCATTCACGGGATGAGGGTGTCGCTGACCAGGCAGCATTTATTGCCCATCCCTAATTGCCTAGAGGGCAGTTCAGAGTCAACCACATTCTGTGGGTCTGGAGTCACGTGTAGGCTAGACCAGGTAAGGATGGCAGTTTCCTTCTCTAAAGGACATTAGTGGGTTTTACCGACAATCGACAAATTCCTAAGTCCATATACTTTTTGAATTCAAATTCCACCATCTGCCATAGTGGGATTTGAGCCCAGGTCCCCAGAACATTATCTGGGTCTCTGAATTAACAGTCCAGCAATAATACCACTAGGCCATCACCTGCCCCTGAAGAGGGTGATCCAGGAGGGTCTCAACAAACCTGAGTCCTCTCGGACGAATGGCCCAAGGAATAACCACCTGAGTCTTC
This sequence comes from Rhincodon typus, assembly GCF_021869965.1. Classification (NCBI taxonomy): domain Eukaryota; kingdom Metazoa; phylum Chordata; class Chondrichthyes; order Orectolobiformes; family Rhincodontidae; genus Rhincodon; species Rhincodon typus. The sequence continues at coordinate 23,641,564 of NC_063342.1, forward strand.
CAAATAAATACGGCCAACAACATAATAGGCCTCCTCCATTTTAGCTGTAAAGTCAGACCTGCTTGTAGATGTGGTGGGAGGGAGAGGAAGATGAAAACCTACTGAGGGCACCAGGCAGAACAGGTACTACATCACTGTTAATAACCTATCACTTCTGTTAATATAATTTCACTTGCACTATTACATTCATCTGCTGTAGTATTATTTCAATTATTAGACCAGGGAAAGTCTCACCCATGTGAGAGATGAGCTGCCTTTTCAGGTAGCCCAATGATGAAAGAAGTCGTATTGGCCGAACATCTCTCACAGGCGACTGACCCCTCAACTATAGATAACCTCAGACATCAGGGACCCTGGAACAGTGACATTATGTACGGCAGCCAAGGCATTGCACTTCAACGTGGAAAGCACTCAAGTTAAAAAAAAGGATTGTGTTAGTGCCTGGCCTGCAGACATTATTCCACACTCACAGCCACCTAATGAGTGGGACTACACAATCAATGATGATTCCACACATCTGTGGAGGGAAAAGTTCATTCCATATATCAGCTTGACAAAGGAGCATACTGCTATTCAATACTGAAAGAAATGAAATGAACAGCTCACATATCCACTGCCCCTCACTGTGCAACTATTCTCCAAAACTGTTGCACTCAGTGCTGCCTCTCTTTTGGTTCAATACTGTCCTAGAGATGCTCAAGCATTTCAGGAAAGATTTACAGCCTAGGTGCACTCTGAAAGATTGCAGGGTTAATAATGATGGAAGGATCAAGAAGAGATTCCTCAGGATTCCTGTCAACCTGCTGGCTATCATTAAAGATTCAGTACACAACAATCCTGCATGATATCCTGGGGGATGACTTAAGTGCTACGAAACATTAGCAGCATGCGATCTTAGTGCAGTGTCTGACTGATGTGTTTTCCCTAACAGTTATGTCAGGCAAGTTATCGTAGATACATTAAACTGGGATGACCCAAAGATATCAAGCATAAAATCACATCAATAATAAGATGCTTATTCAACAAAAAACTCAAAGACTGCAAACTATAACGCCCATAAATGTATCAAATCTCTACATGACTTCTGCACTGAACAGAGGATGCCTGCCAGATAAGTACATTGATTAAAAATAATTACGTGAAGTCCAAACCCAGCTTGTTCATCTTGCTGTGGGTGACAATAACGTTGTCTCTGACCTTTGGCTTTCTGTGATGCATTCCTCTATTGTGCTATCATGGATGGCCCTCCTGCCAAATCTTCAGCCTCACCTTCATCCTCCAAAGATTTCTGTTGACATCCCCCTTTCATTTGAAGCTAGTATATCTCCTCTCTGTTTGATACTGATGCTCCCCCACCTAGAGTATATTCTACACCTTTGGTACCCTCAGTGATATCTGCAAGTGGTGCTCAACATGGAAGGGCACTGCTGCATCAGCTGAATTTGCTGTTGGAGGTGGGGGATGGGGATGCAAATTGTAATCAGCAGGATGTTTCCTCCTCCATGTTAAACACAATACCATGAGGCATTATGGGGTCCAGAATCAATCTTGAGTGCTCCTAGGGTGACTGCACATCACCTACACTTTTGACAATAATCATTTGCATATACCTAACAATACTTACCACGTCTACACCTCCTGACAATGCTCTCCCCCGTATCCCTAGTCATATTCACTGTCCCTGCACACCTCGACAATTTTCAAACTCTGCACACCCTCCTGAAATTGCTCACAGCCACTGCACAATGCCCAATGCTCACTCTAACCCTCCCCAACAATATTCACAGTCTGAACCCATGACAATGCTGACCCCTAACAGAACCCCGTCACAATGGTGACCCTCTGACACTCCTGACAATGTTCACCATCTCTTCCCACCACCCCATTCTTGGACTGTAGCAGTTCAAAAAGGCAACTCACCACTACCTTTTAAGGATGACTAGAGATACAAAGTTAATGTTGGCCCAACCATTGGCAACCACATCCTATGAATGAATTTAAAAACAATCCTGGCACTGCTCAACTCCTGACACCTAACAATCCCCGACAATTGTAAATGTGATAATGTTACACTGGGCAAGATTTTCTGATGTCAACAGTAGTAAATATTGAAGCTATTATATCTACTGCTGTTATTCTGAAGATGTGCACAAACACTGGAATTACCCAGAAAGTTTAGATTCCAAATGTGCTAACTTATTTTGCCTATAACTCTCTGCGAATGTCTCTAACACTGATCTCATTGTCCAAATATGGCTACTTAACCAGATAATGTTTAACTTCTGGTGTAACACAGTGATTAACAGTATAACTCAAGCCACACCCTAACTGATTCCCTCACTCATCTCCATGACTTCCATGTATTCCTAATCCAAACGGTGACACTACAAAAAAGTAGGTGACAGCAAGTTTAAGACATTTTCTCTGACACGGGTGATAGAGAAGTCTGAATATTCATTTAACTCATTAAAGATCTTTTTGATAGCAAAGTAAGTATTATTATATAAATATATAATTTATATATTAAATGTTAGTAATATTAATACATTGTTATTTATTATTGCCAATAAACCGCATTAGCAAATAATGCAGATAACAGAAACTGAGAAATTTGACCTCATAGCAAACATTTCCTGGGTAGGAAGGTAGGAGAGAAATGAGACCAACTTTGCAGGGCTATATCCCATGTATAAATTACATCTTATCCTGTGTTGGATGAACCCAATACACCACCTAAAACAAACAGTACCCCTTAGCATACGTCAATGAGTAGCTTGTTGCATGGTTTATGGCAACTTCATGAAAATATTCAGTTCTTTCCACTCAGGTTTTGTACTGGCTGTAATATAAGAACACAGGATTTAGGAATTGGAGCTGAGTATATAAGCCTGCCATTTAATAAGAATATGGCTGATGTGCTACTTCAATTCAAATTCCTGCACTATTCATATCTCATTTACGCACCCAAAAAAAATCTATTTATCTCTGTCCTGTATTACTTAAATGAGCATGCACATTTCAAAGAATCACAACACTTTGAGTGAAGAACTTTCTTTCCATCTCAATTCTAAATGCTTGATCCTTTATTCTCAGTTAGAATAATCATAGAATAGAATCCCTACAGTGTGGAAACAAGCCCTTCAGCCCAACAAGTCCACACCGACCCTCAAAGCATCCCACCCAGACCCATCCCCGATAACCCACCTCATCTACACATCCCTCAAAACTACAGGCAATTTTCCATGGCCAATCCACCTAGCCTGCACATCTTTGGACTGTGGGAGGAAACTGGAGCACCCAGAGGAAACCCACGCAGACACAGGGAGAACGTGCAAACTCCACACAGACAGTTGCCCAAGGATGGAATCAAACTCAGGTCCCTAGTGCTGTGAAGCAGCAGTGCTAACCACTGAGCCACCATGCCACCCAGAGCTGAGACAAACTGTGACAAGTTAGTGACACTGTCTTATCATAAGAATGTAACCCCCTGTGCTCTATATTCTCCAACCAGGAAAAACATTTTCTCTGGATTTGTAAACTGCCTAAAAATGTTGTACATTTCAATTCCATTTCCTATTCCTCTAGACTCCAGAAAATATAGGCCTGGCTTTTTTCAATCGATCCTGATGGGACAATGCCTTCATTCCCGGATTCAGATTGGTAACCTTACGGTTTGTTTCATAATATACTCAGTATGCTCAGGATCCAGCTTCCTTGGTATCTTTATTGTCTTGTATAGAATTAAAATACTGAAGAGTTAGGAAATGCAATATTTTAAAATGTGAATTCCTGGAGTGTTCAAATTAACAGGTTTCTCATATTGTTCACCTTTGTAAGAATTATGTTAAACAAAAGTATATTAATAAGCTAAAAAATGCATTGAAGGTGGAGGAAGGCAATGATGTAGTGTCCTTCGACTGTCTCAGGTTACATGAGTTTGACGTTTTCATACAGACAAGTAGTTTCAGGCTATGTCGATTAATTGCTTTGAAAATGAACTCCCACCTATCATTGTCACAATTAGAATCTAAAATGCTGAAGAGTTGGCCATTCACTGTACAACTAAGTGAAAAAGTTTTTATTAAACGCACTTAACCCTTGTGACACCAGACTACATCCTCTGGGAGAAACTAAGGTATAACTAATCAGAAATTACAAAGTTCACTTTTTGTTTCTTCCTCAAATGTTTTGGCAGGACTGTTTATATTTGATATATGCATTTGTTATCTTTCTTTGCTATTCTATGATAGACAATATTTTTCACTTTGAGGTAAAATATTGGTTTGGATATTTCTGGGGTCTTACTTTAACTGTGTAAATATAGTGAAGCCTACACCAACCCTTTCTAATGACCAAAGCTAACAGGAGAGTGAGAGAGATTGATGGTGAGCTGGAAACAAACCTGACTTTGTTCAGTGACCTGTTTTAAAATATCCACATGAGATTAAGCAACTGAAAGCAGGGCTTCTTAAAACATGCCGCTGATTGAAATTAAAGTTTGTGATCTAATGGTCCTGTTATCATAAAGAATAGAGCTGTGTTGAGTCTGAAGATGAACACCTTGTGTAAATTCTTTTGACTAAGTGCATCTAAATGCGACCCAGAGTAGACTACAGTTCAGTTCCAACAAAGTGAATGGAAAGAATTCCCCAAATGTGCTAAGGTTACTTTCCTTTACAGCAGCTTACTGATTGTTGACAGGATAGTTAAATCAGGGGGAATTTTGTGAATGCTTAATCTAAGATTTTGATATTGTCTTTGGAATTAAGCCAGCATCCATTAAAACAAAAATGCCTGCTTGAGATTGGATTCGCTTAGTAACGACCAACAGAATTTCGATTCTCATAAAACTAAACATCAATTTTCCCAAACATGTCAGTCCTCTATAGATCTACTCCTAGCACTGTGGAGATATGTGCAAGATTTCACACAAGCCAGTGCCAGCTCTGCTTTATTAAAATTGAGAATAAGTAATGGGCAGATACAATGCTTCTCAAACAGATGCCCTGAGAAAATCCATTTTAATGTTGCAAAATACTTATAGCCCCAAGATGAAAATTTGCGGAAGGAGGGACTTTGCTTCAATGGTGGGAGTTGGGGATGGAGGGAGGTTGTGCAGGCAGCTGAGGGTTGCATTGTTTTGCATTAAGAGGGGTGCAGCGTGTGTACATGGTCACCAAAATTGATCAGAGCCCTTTTCTGGTTCATTTCTGCGATCAATTACAGTCAATCTGCCTTGTTTAAAATATGAACAAAGCTTGGCAGTTAACTGTCAGACATCAATAACTAGTGTGTTCTCCATGACAAAGCCTCTACAAATCAGACTCTGCTTGCCAACTGATCATCCATCTCCTTTCACACAATACAATATGGATTCCTTATACGTTTTTTTTGCAAATTGTCATGGTGAATGCAAAATGAAAAGCTTTAATGAAGTGTGTATGATTTTAGTAGCACTCAAAGATATTTAACTGAGAGCTGCAAAACTAAACAAGATACCAGGTTGATTAGGTGATCAAAGCTGGAAAATTCCTCTTCAACATTTTAATTGAGAATGTTAGTCCAAGAAAGCACATTGGCTCTGATTAATGTTCAAATGAAATATTGAGAAAGGATATATTCCTCATCAAGATTCACTTGTATCAATCAGTATAAATGGAAGCTATGGAGGCGTACATTCCTGTCCCAATTTAGTTTTTCTGATTGCCATGAGCACCTTCACCCTCAGAACATGTACTTCCAACTCCTCCCTTCTAAACTAGCAGTGGAAGGTTACTGACCAGCCTATCACTGCTGTCAATAAGAAACCAAAAGGGTCTGGAAACAATATTAATTTCCTTGCTTTGTGCTGCTGATCCCACTGACTCAAAGGGGTACCAAGCAAAAAGTATAAGGCATCCTGGGGCTGTTAAAACTCTTTTTGAGACTGAATAAATAATGGATATTTCTCCCTCTCTTCAAGAGCCGAAAATTTACTTTGGTAGGTCTTTTCAGAATTCCTCTGCTTCACTTGGGATAGTTCTCTGTTTGTTTGCTGGAACATCAGTGTTCCTGCTATAACATTGCCCTTAATTGTCTTGTCAGGCAGTAGCAGGCTGCTTGTCATAGTAGTCATATTTTGCCGGGAGTAGACTTTGCAAAGATGATCCGTGATCCAGAAATGTGGATCGGGGTCAACAGGGTTTGGGTGATGAGTGGAAATCCCATACTGAGCTTCCTCCAGCAGCAGGAGGGAAATCCACCTCACATTCTCCGAGATTTAACAGTTAATGGAAAGTCTGTATCCAGGGAGGATTCTTGTTATAATGTTTGCCAAATTGTCTGTATTTCATTTAAAAAAAAGCTGGGGACCTGGTTACAAAGCAATAATGAATGTTTCTTCATGAATTATGTTTTTAATGCTCATTTAGTGCATGTTACAATGTGCCTCTAATATAACATTCCAATATGCTAATTTCTGAAAGCAAGAAACTGGTCAAATTTTACATTGATTTTCCTTAAATATTGTCTTCCCCATGCAGAGCATTTGAATCTCATAAAATATTTAATGAGAAAACACATCCTATGCTGTGAAGATCACAAATCTCAAAAAGATACATATTTATCTGTTATACACAGCCATGTCAATGGTGATCTTCCATCGAATTTGGAATACTTTTTCCTATTTGTATCAGAGGTTCATGCATTTTTACATAAGCAATTTAAACATCTGTATACTTCCTGTGGTTCTATTTTGAAGTTTTCAAAAGCCACACACACACATTCACGATCATGGATCAGGGCAAACATAAAGCTTGTTACAAGGTTTGAAATGCTCTAAGGTATTTGCTTGTGCAAATCAGCCATGAAGACTGATGTTCCTGCAGAGATTTGAATTCCCTTGTTATCATTGTATTTTCTTCAGGGCGTTGTAACACATGTACAAACCATGCATAAGTAGATCTTGTCCATAGATTATAGAATCCCTACAGTTGGAAGCAGGCCATCTGGCCCATTGATTTCACACCAACCCTCCGACAAGCATCCCACCCAGACCTATACTCTAAACCCTGCATTTCCCATGGCTAATCCACCTAACCTGCATATCTATGGACTATGGGAGGAAACTGGAGCAAACACACACTAACATGGGGAGAACGAGCAAGGTCTGTACTGACAGTCACTCAAGGCTGGTAACAAACCCTAGTGCTGTGAGGCAGCAGTGCTAACGACTGAGCCATCGTGCCACCCAGTGTCAGGGTGATAGGAAAGCATCCTAACTGAGCATTCTTTAGGAAGGGAAAGTGTTCCTTTACATTTGTTCAGGAGAAATGAGAGAGAGCTGAATCAGGCATACATTCAGTTAGGATAAGCAACCGATTCTTTGTTAACACAGGAAGGACGTGTCTGTGCAATCTGTCCTTAGTCCACTGTCCCACACAACAATACCTTTAAACAAGCAGTCCAAAAGTGCTGTGGCTAGTGTATTCATTGAGAGCCATCATGTTGCAGTTACCATGTCAACTCTGTTTTCTGCAAAATGTGGAAAAAGACAAAATATCTAGTTTGAGAATGAGAGTGTATAATAACAAAGTTACTTTTAAAATGCATGTTTCTATACACAATCCTCCATGAACTTGCTGACAACTACTCAACAATGAGCATCACTATGTACATTTGTTTCTTAAAATGAGCGAAAGGAAGCAACTTTTTTAAAAGCTTGTGTAAATAGCCTCAGGAGTATCAATGCTTCATTTAAAAGTAGTATCATTACGATTTTGAAGAAAAATGACCAAACTTCTGGTTTATATTTCACTAAGTAAAATGCTCACACAATACTAAACCTATTGCTAAGCTGACTATTACCCAGCAGTATTGGGCAAACTATTTCCTGACAGTAACCACCATTATACATCTATAAAACACATAAGAGCGAATGTAATCAGAAGGCAGTCACAGAACATAGGGGATAGGCCAAAGAGTAATGAAAGAGAGAACAATTACACTATGCTCCAGTTAGGATAGTGGAAGATGTCTCATTTTGTGTGGGAATTCCAATGTCAGACAGCTATAAATTAGTCACAGAATGCAAATCACAGCAAACTGTCCAGTCCTGCCATTTTGCAGCTCTCACATGGTGTGTTGCAACATCTGCAAAACGATTGTTGTAAAATGTTGTTCTTCTGAATATGAAGCTAATTGCATTCACAGAAATGCACCCAGAGAGCTTTTGTTAAATGGTGTGTTTTTTTTTCTGCATTGAATAAATAGAGGCTATTGAAATGCAGAGAATAAGCTGCGGCTGTCCTCTCTGAAAGGATCATAACTCATCAGCACTGCATGCGTTAGTTAGTCACGATGGGAGTGATAAACCACCTGGAAAGTTGTTTCACTGGTGTGATATTATTCTGTTTACTTTTTGGCTCCTGGCTTCCTTAAAAGCATCTTTAACTGGATTCTGAATCACTGACCTTTAAGCACCCTATTTCATGTCTGGTGCTGTTTGTGGCTGCAAAGTATCTGTAAGGAAAAGGGGATTTTTAAACATCCTTCTTTAAGGTTTAAGAAATTATACGTCTTCAAATATTGGCTTTTACATTTCCTCACTACACCAGGCATGCTCTAAATCCTTCTCACCACTTTATCTATTTTTCATTCTCTGGGGCTTTTTGTATATTTCTTACCCATGAGGTAATGGGCTGAAAAAATAAACAGAGGGGCAAAATTAGAGAAAAGAACATCTTTCTTTTAACAGCGGGCTTCTGATTTATATAACAGGAATGAATACATGTCTTAAGTAACTACATAGAACAGGAAACTTTACTATCAGTTAAATGCCCACTCACTGAGCTCTGAGAATAAGCTGTTATCCTACAGGAAGGCTCACTTCATGTCACTGCCGCTTGCACACATTCCGAGTGACTTACCAGATGGAAGATTTTTGCATCTACTGCATTTCAACATTTAGATGTTAGTAAACTCACTATTGTTGTCTGCTTGGCCCACTGACACGTTTCATAGCCACTGCCTTATCGATTAACAACCTGTGCCATGATTATCTTTGTCATTGTGTTGACTAAAATTTTGACTTTACAACTGCAGATCATTATCTGCCTGCTTAGAGGAAAGCCCAGTAAAAATAAACAGTAATACTTTGGAAATGAATGTACTGAGTATAGTGGAGCTCTGTGTTGAAGTATGTGAGCTGGATCAGTCTGTGTCATTTGCAAGGTTTCATTCTGGCTGCCTCAGATGGTTCTGCAGATGGTTCTGCTGTAACACGATAGTTGCGTTCCTGTGCAACATCATTTTATAGAAAATCACGCTATAGAAATAACGGGGCCAATGTGAAAAGCGGGCTTGGGGCAGACCACCAAAAATTATCACTCAAAATCGCTCAAAAATTACTCTAAAGTCTAACACAAAGGATAGCACAATTTGATTAAAGGTTTAATTCATATCTAATGATGAAATCAAAGTAAATTTAACACCTTATCTTGAAAAAATGTCAAGATGACTTGATGGGAGAGAAGGTTGTGTGGTTACTGTGTTGTTAATGCAGGGGCTGAGGCTTGTCATCATCATCATCATCACCTTCACGTGCAGTTGTGGTTGCAGGGTTAGGGCGAAAAATAATTAATCCAAAAATGGATGGCTGTAGTTCATTGTCTGAAGAAGAGTCCCAACCTGAAACGTCAGCTTTCCTACCCCTCTGATGCTGCCTAGCCTACTGTGTTCATCCAGCTCCACACTGTGTTATCTCTGACTCCAGCATCGGCAGTTCTTACTATCTCAGTTCATTGTCTTCTGACTGTTTCGTGAGGGTTGGCTTTTATCACCACAACGCTTCTTGCTAACATTCTTGTCACTTTGTCCTCACAATTTTGTGGGTAACATGGCAGAATTTGCAAATAAACAGAATACTGTACCTCTCACAGAAAGTGCGATGATCACGTGATACCGGCATCGAGAGTCGGCGCTAACATTGCGCATGCTCAGCACAAAGCCCACAAAACGATCATGTGATGTCGATGCGTACTCGATGGAATCGCTTCATAGCCAACACAGGTTTGCATTTTAGAAATACTGTCCCCCTATTTGTCAGTCACATTATAGTCAACTCGCGTTGCTGGAACATGCGTTATAGTAGAATCCTCTGTACTGTGGACTCTGAGTCGGAAGGTCTGGCTTTAAGCATTTTTTCCAATATTGGCACAGAAATCCAGACCATCACTTCATTTCGTAACTGAAAAGTTGCTGTCTTTTCAGAGGTTCTACATTTCACTTGAGATTTTAAACTAACTTCCCATCTAACTTGTCCAGTGAATGCAAAAGATCCCATGGTGGTGTTCAAAGAATAACTAAGAGTCATCACTGCCAACTTTCCTCCCTTAACCGACACCATCAAAAACACATTTTCTAATTTACCATTTATTTATAATTTGTTAGGTGCAACAATCAGGGACAGGACAATAACGAACGCTGTTCAGAACAAATCCATTCTTTGTAACTTGCTCGTCAACATAGACAGCAGGAAAGGTGCTATATAAGAGATAACTATTTTTAAGGTCTCACAATTCACATAGTTTAAAATCTGAACTTTGAAGTTACTAAACCACTGCGTGTAGTAGTGCTTTCAACCCTTATGACAGCCATATAAATATTATTCATTCATCTATGTTCCTCAGTAAAAAGCAAACCATGGACCCCTACATCCTAAGGTGATAAAACCTCCATCCATTTAAAATATTTTGCATACATTTCTGGTCCTCAGACCTTAGTCTCTGTTATTATTTTTACTTATAATTTTATGCTGAAATGTATCATTGTAAATTAGCACATAAACATTTCATATTCAATCTTACGTTGTCAACTTCCATGTGTAATTATGCACTCTGGTCACTTGCAATTCTGTGGAATAATTCTCTGAGCAGTTTCTTCACAGCGTGGCATCTTGCTCAATGTGGCATATTGTAAACTTTTGTTTCTTTTAGCCAATTTTTATTTGTTGAGTATTCAATTTATTGTTTTGTTTCATCTCCTGAATTCCAAACTTACAGCTTTTGTTTTTCAGCATTTGGGCTGCCTGGTCAGCAGTCACTGTTGGGGGAAAGACAAAGATAAGAGGTGAGGAATTCACCTCTGGAGCTGAAACTGACAGTGTCTTGTAACACAACAGTGCCCAATGCTCTTTGGTATCAACTGACAATTACATAGCATCTTTAAGACAGTCAAATACTCCATGATGCTTCACAGCAGAGCAATCAGATAAAAACTGAAACCAAGCCAAAGAAATAGGTATCAGCCTTTACTATAATGTAACTGAAGTATAAGACCAAAGAAATCTTGATTTAATTTTAAAGAAACATTGTCTGGCATAGTACTAAGTACAGTAACGGTCTCATTGCTTAATAAAGAATGTACTTAGTTCCAAAGGAAGCACAAGTAAAGTTCACTAGTCTGATTCCTGTAATTAAGGAATTGACCTATGAGGAGAGATTGAGTGGGCCAGGCCTATACTCCCTGGAGGTAAGAAGAGCGAGAGGTGATCTCAGTGAAACATTCTTAAGGGGCTTGACAGGGCATATATATGTCGGGAGAAAAATTTGGAGAGTCTAGAATTAGGATTCGCAGATTCAGAATAAGGCATTGTCTATTTAGGATTGAGAAGAAATTTCTTTCTTCAGAGGCTTATGGCTCTTTAAATTCTTTAGCCCAGTGACCTGCAATTTCTCAGTCATTCAGCATATTCAGTAATGACATTGATGGATTATTGTTGGTTTACTGATGGATATGAGGATAGTGCAAGAAGGAAGAGTTGGGGTAGAAGATCAGGCATGATATAACTGAATGGGAGGAACAGGTTCAAGCCTTCTCACACTCCCATTTCTTCTGTACTTCTTGAGACATATAACCCATTGGCCAAACTTTTGGCGAAGCAATAGAGTAGGTCTCTGAAGGATAGAGATTTGAAAAAGTGAGCAAAGGAATTTCATAATTTAGGGCATATACAGCTAAAGGCTTGGCTATTAATGGAGGTGCAAAAGAAATGTGAAATGAATGAGAGGTCTTTTTGAAGAAATTGAGACATCTCAGAAGGTTGTATTTTTGTTATATAAATCTGTTACTACCATCAGCCAAGTATAACACCACCGTCAAACACCCTCACACTGGAGTACAATCTTTTTTTTTCAATGGCTATTATTGAAGATTTTCTCAAGGGTGACTTTATGATTTTCAGGGCTTTTTTTTTGTTTCCAAAGTTTCCTTTACATTAACAGCAATCATATGTGAGACAACGTGGTCACGTAGAAACAATAACATTTGTATTTGTGGTCACATCTACAGTATGTGGACTGACAGAAACAGAATTAGAAGAATTCATCAATATCCTTAGAAATGATCAACCCCTTATTAATCCTGGAATCACAACACACAAGGAAAACATTGATTTATTAAACAAAACATTGTTTAAATTGGCATAAGACAACAAACATGGGTTAGCGACATTTTTCTGCATACAAAAATCCATCACTCTAAACACTCTCCACAGACTCATGAGGTCACCATTAATTTGTTTCCATCACATATATACAAATTTAGAAGATTTTAACCAAATAATTACTACCATTTTTACTTCAACTCAGATCTCAACCTCAGATTTAAAATTTAGCAATTTTTAGTGTTTCTTACAACTGAAGAAAGTGCTATATTTTTCACATATAGTAGCTCCTGAACAGATGCTTTAAGCTAGAGATCCCATATTCAATTGAAAGAAATTTATGACCTCATTTATTTCAGGTTTGCCAAGCTCCGAGTTGAATTATTCTTTTATTGACAGATTTAAAACTGATCTTTCCCCTAGGGCAATATTGTGGCTCAGTGGTTAGCACTAGGGATCCAGTTTGATGCCAGTCTTGGGCAACTGTCTGTGAGGAGTCTGCACATTCTCCCCGTGTCTGCATGGGTTTCTTCCAGGTGTTCCAGTTTCCTCCCACAGTCCAAAGATGTGCGGTTTAGGTCGATTAGCCAAGTTGAAATTGCCCGCAGTATTCAGGGATGTGTACACTAGGTGCATTAGCCACAGGAAATGTGGGGTTATGGGGATAGGATAGGGTCTGGATGTGATGCTCGATGGGCTGAATGGGGGTCTTTCTGCTCTGTAGGGATTCCATGATTCTCCTCTCATCTCATTGCAATTACCTTTTTGACCACATTTCAAGCCTATCTTACTAGCCCTTCACTATTTCAGTCTCCTTCTCTCAATCTTTACAACTGCTCCCTTTCCTCTATTCTCCCTACCTCCTTGCAGACTTTCCTTTTACTCTCCTTTCATTCTTACCATCCCTCCCACTACCCCTCTCCTGCCAAAACTCTTGCTTGTTATTGTCTTCCTCAACCCTCCTGCAGCCTCTTTAATCTGTCCCTCCCATAGCAGATGCCTCTCTGCTTCCACCCCAAGACCTGGCAAATGGAACTCCAGACACATGGCTCTCCAACTTTGGCACACACTGGCCTTGACACATTATTATCTCGGCACGCTCTGGAGAAAGGCTTGCCTCTTAGTGCTCATTTACATGCTCTTGTTCCTTTTCTCATCTTACGTATTTTGCTTATTGTTCCGTCCAATCACAGGCTGTCTCTCTCCTCTTCTCTGTTCTGAATGTTCTGAACTTGCCCACAAAGGAAGCATCTTTTCTGTATTGACCTTGTCAAGACCAATTAGTATCTTAAACACATCAGTCAAGTCCTTACTAAGATGTGAGGTTCAAGAAGACTGTTATCATCCCAGTGCCAAAGAAAAATCAGACAATGTGCCTTAATGACCACTGCCCAGTGGCATTATGAAGTGCTTTGAGAAGTTAGTAATGGCACACAACAACTGTAGCCTCCCAGATTGCCTTGATCCACTACAATTCACCTACCATCACATAGGTCCATGGCAGATACCATCTCCCTGCACCTACACTCATCCCTGAAACATCTTGTAGGCGTCTGGTTTACAATCAGTAATTTGCCAATTTTTAGGAGGCTCTAATCAGCCCCAGATCCCTGGTTCTAACTGGTCTTATTTAGGAATGTGAAATGAAGAAGACTCCATAATGTCTGTGCTGGGTAGCACGAGGTATAAAAGTTAGTTTCAGTTTGGAGTGTTCACTCTAGTTGTTTGCTCTCTTAGAGTAGAGGTGTAATTGGAATTCCAGGTTGAGCAATAGTTTCAGGCAGGCATCTCTGTGTCTCTATATTTTTCCCAGAGCTCGGCCCACTGCCCCTTTACTTTTAAAAGTTTTTAAAAAGTCCTGGCTTTTGGTCCAGTATTTTAGATGATAGGGATTTTTGCTCAATCCTACAATTTAGATAACAAGAAAACCTATGTGAGACTTCCATTTATTGACTTTAGCTCCACCTTCAACCCAATAATTCCAACCAAACTCATCTCCACAGTTCGAGACCAAGGACTCAGCTCCCCCACTGCAACTGGATCCTCAATTTCCTGAAGTGCAGACTGCAATCAGTAAGGATAAGTGATCACACCTCCTCCCCAATAATCCTCAACACCAGTGCCCCACCAAAGCTGTGTACTCAACCCTTTACTATACTCCTGGAATTCCAATTTACTCCTCCACTCTAATAGAACAATCAACCAGACCTAACACTCCATACTGAAACTAACTTACACCTCGGGGCTACCCAGCACAGATATTATGGAGTCTTAAGAGACGCTGGGCTTTCACCTTCAGTCGAACTACATTGACACCTTACTCCTTATACACTCATGACTATGTGGCCAAATTCAGCTTTAACGCCATTTACAAATTTGCTGATGACACCACTGTAGTGGGTCAGATCTCAAACAATGACAAGACAGGGTACAGGAAAGAGATGGACAGCTTAATGGCATGTGTAAAGATAACAATCTCTCCCTCAATGTCAACAAAATGGAGGGACTGCTCATCAATTTCAGGAAGCGGAGTGGAGGACATGCTCCTGTCTGTATCAAAGGTGCTGAGGTGGAGGTGGTCGAGAGTTTTAAGCTCCTAGTAGTAACCATCACCAACAATCTGTCCTGGTCCATCCACATCGATGCTACAGTCAAGAAAGCACACCAACGCCTCTACTTCCTCAGAAGGCTAAGGAAATTCAGCATGTCTGCAATGACTCTTATCAATTTTTATAGATGCACCATAGAAAGCATCCTATCCAGATGCATCACAGCATGATATGGCAACTGCTTTGCCCAAGACCGCAAGAAATTACAGAGTTGTGAACGCAGCCCAGTCCATCACGAAAACCAGCCTTCCTTCTATTGATTCTGTCTACACTTCCTGCTCCCTTGGGAAAGCAGCCAACATAACCAAATACCTCTCCCACCCCGGTTATACTCTCTTCCACCCTCTTCCATTGGGGGGAAGATATAAAAGTTTGAAAACACGTACCAGCAGATTTAAAAACAGCTTCTTCACCACAGTTAGCAGACTTATGAGCAGATCTATCATACTTTTGAGTTAATCTTTCTCTGCACCTTCTTTGTAGCTGTAACACTATATTCTGTATTCCGTTCTATTACCCTGATGTACTTATGTAAGATATGATTTTTCTGGCTAGCACACAACACAATACTTTTCCTTGTATCTGGGTACATATGACAATAATAAATCAAACCAAATCAAATCAAATCAACCAAATCACCCCTCAGTTCTTTAAACTCTGGTGGAAGCAAGCCCTGCCTGTCCAAGCTTTCCTCATAAGACCAACTCTCTCTTCCAACTAATAAATGTCCACAGAACTGACTCCATTGCCTTGCATTCTTCTTTAAATAAGGAGACCAAAACTGCACACTGTATTCATGATGTGGTGTCACCAATGTCCTGTATAGTTGAAGCATAAAATCTTTACTTCTCTGTTCAATTTCTGTTGTAATGTAGAATCACATTCTGTCTAGCTTCTTAAATACTTACTGTCCCTGTATTACAATGTTCTGTGACTCAGGTACCTGAACACCGAAATCCCTCTGCAACCCTGAATTCTGCAGTCATCTATATTGAAGAAATTCTCTGCAATTTTTAAAATTCTTCCTGCCAAAGTGAAAAACTATCATAATTTCCCAGATTACACTCCATCTGCTAGGTTTTTGCCTTCTCACTCATCCTAACTATATACTTCAGTAATTTCTTTATGTCTCCACATCATATTTACCTACTTATCTTGGTGCTGCCTACAAAATCAGCTACCATGCTTTTGTTCTTCTTAGCTAGATCACAACATGAAAAATATCATAATTTCTTTAAATAGCTACAGTTATTGGAGCATGGAGCTAGAAATTTAAACCATTTCCATGACAAGTTACTTAACTGCAGACCTATGTTTTCTCTGAGCTGTGAATGTGATTTTTACCAGGAGTAGGAAGCTGGTGTTAAAATATCTTTACTCCCGTTTCATGTAACCATTTGGCTTTTCTCACAGAAGATTAATTGCTGTCAGTTTCTTTGATTGGCCTGTCATATTTGCAATAATATTTTGTTGCTGTCCCTGCTATTTTGCTGTGATATGTGTTGGATATCCCAATCATAGTCATCATTGAACATAAAAGCATGAGTAACAGAAGCTGCAGTGGACAAGTTTACCTTTCGGACCTGCTCTGCCACTCAGCAAAGAAACGCTGGACTTTTATCTCAACACCAACTTCCCAAACCCTCCCCATATTCCTTGAAGGAGAATTCTAAGGATTTGTAATACATTGCATGTCATAATTTGTCCAGGTCTTAGTCCTTATTGGTCGACCCGTTATTGCATGACTATGAGCCTATGTTTTAGATTTCCCAACTGGGAGAATCATTTTCTCCACAATTACCTTGTCAAACCACTTAAAGATTTTGTATTTTTCAGGTAGATTGCCTCTCATACTTCTAAAGCTCAGAAGATATTGCGCTATCCACTCAATATCTCCTGTTATCATCCTAGCTGATGTTATTATAGACAAGTCATATAAACATCTGGCTGAATAGATTATATTTTGTTTTTATTTTGGTTTTAACAAGGTGGTCTTTCACTGAAATACAAGCATGCAATGCTGAAATGTTGGTTTTAAAAATGAAACAGAAATTTATTATGAAAAAGAAATGAAGAAGAAATAGAATAAGCCAATCTATTTACATGTAACACAATTTGAAAGATTTCAAAACACACAGTAAAATACAGTCCTATCTATGCCAACATTATCACATTTTAGTACTTAAATATCAGAAATAATGTGTTACTCTATCACATCTATAAATTTGACTTAACTTGTTTTTTAAATTCCTAGTTTTGAGAGTTTGCTAAACTCTTCCTTGATTTGCGACACAACTGATATTCGACTTTCTCGGCTTTAAATTACTGCTTTAGTGTTCGTACCAAAACAGTTCTGGTCTGGAACCCTTAAACCCAAATCCTTACATTGAGGTAATCTACTTTTTCACTGTTCTACGTTAATGCCTTTTTCCAAGAGAAACTTCTTTCCTTCATCTAACTTCTACCAATCTTCTGTAAACTGAAACCAAAAGCTTTTCAATCTATTGGTTTTTCACATAGGGCAAAAAAAAACTCATTTCTCAATATAAAACAAACCAATTGTTTTCAATATATATCTTACATGACACTCCTTATGGGACAATCTTACTGCTAGGCCTCAGGCAAGTTGAAGCCTCCTATGAGAACTGGATTGAAAGCATATTTGGGATTTTCATTCCCAGGTCAGGAGCATTGATTGAGGAGAAATCCTATCTCTAAAATTCAGTATTTAAAAATAGCTGCCTACATTTCATATGTTTGGACTAGGATGCAGGCTGGATTAGGATTCAGGTGAGGTGACTTTGGAAAATAAAAACCCTGTTAGAATATTGGGGCAGGCTGTGTGGAAACAATTGTAGGTAAATTCAAAAACAAAGATTTAAACAGAAAACATTCCTCCTGCTCTCAACACCTTGATTTTTATACCTTATCCATGGCAACCTATGCCTTCCATGAGCCATCATAACCCTTATGCTACCATATGCCCATCTAGCTATCTCTCATGGTCCATCATATCCCCATGCCAGCCCATACCCTGGAGTCACATCCCATTCGTGTTAATCATCCTGTGCCATGCTACACCCATCTCACATAACTCCTCATTTGCCAAATGCTCCCAAACATCTTAGTGCTTACCCATCGTCCTTTGCTCTTTCCTCTCCCTACCAACTCACCTCCCATCCAGCATGGGTATAAAGGAGCAAGTATCATGACAGAACATAAAGTCACTAGTCTATTGTCATTGTCACTATTGGAAAAAAAATACTCTTATTGCAATTCAGCGAAAGTGCATGAATAAGTCCTAATGTGAAAAAAAATCACAGAAGTGCTCAATGATTTATATAAAGAATCACTTCACATAGTTTTTACATTATGTCAATGAACAACTCATTCGAGTACTTACAAACCTTATGTCAATCAACTTTTCCATTCAATAAGCAGGTGGGCTTATCCATCAATAGGCACTCCATCGTGAAGATGATAGTTTGGCAAAACAGTCAAACAACACAAATTCTATAATGGTCTTATATCATAGAATCTCTACAGTGTGGATACAGGCCATTCAGCTCATCGAGTCCACACTAACTCTCCGAAGAACTCCCCACTCCCATGCCCTATAAACCTGCATTTCACTTGGCTAATCCAACTTGCCTGCATATCCCTGAACACCATGGACAATTTAGCATGGACAATCTGCCTAGCCTGCACATTCTGGCATTGTGGGAGGAATCCAGAGCACCCGGAGGAAACTCACGCAGACAAGGGAGAGTGTGCAAACTCCACACAGACAGTCACCCAAGGTGGGATCAAACCTGTTTCCCTGGAGCTGTGAAGTAACAGTGCTAAATACTGAGCAACTGTGCCACTATGTTATCTTATTCAGATACTATCAAATACATCACAGTGCTTCTTTTTAAAATACATTTTTCTTTTGTCCAGTTTGTTGACAACTTTGAAAGTCCCAATGAGGTTATGCACTTTTTACACACAAGCATGCATTTTCAATCCCACAAGTTGACTAACTTTTCCCAAATATCTTTGACGGATGCAACTGCAATAATTCTCGTGAGGCTCAACACCATCTGAGACGAAGCAGCCTGCTTGCTTGGCATTCCACCAAACACTTTCAACATTCACATTCTCCACCACTGACACAGAATGGCACCAGTGTGAACCATCTGTGAGGTGCTCCGCCACAACTTATTAAGGCACCTTCAACCACACTTTCCAAACTCTGAAACTCATGCCATTTAGAAGGTCAAGGACAGCAGGCACTTGGGAACTCTACCACTTGTAAATTCCTTTCATTGTATTCACCATCCTGACTAAGAACTGAAATCATTATTTTTTCATTGTCACTGGGTCAAAATCCTAGAACTCCCACCATGGCGGGTACTTATGCTACATGGACTACAGTAGTTCAAGCAGACAGATCACCAGCTTTTTAAGGGCAATTCATGGTGGCATGTGCTGGCATATGTCCACACTCCAAAGACAAGTTTTACAAATCTATAATATCCATATACAGAGTAGAAAAGATGTAGCTCTATTCCTTAAATTTCTATGTCATAGATTATTGAGAAAAATCCTATATTCATAACTTTTTTATTATTTCACTGATCATGGAAGTGAATAAGAAAGATTTGTGGTACAGAGACAAGCTTTAAATGTAGTTGGGAGGGCACTAATCAGCCACAGCATGCTTTGTTTGGCATCTATAAAGCAAGGGGGCAGGAATTGGTGGGACTGCACATCTTCGGATCAGGCTCTTGTACTGTGTCAAAAACCATAAGCTGCATTCTCCTGATTCTCCATCACTTGACTGTATGGATGCTGGATCTAATGGAAGATATGAAGCTTTGTAAGGTTGAAACAAAATTCGAGATGGTACTCGATAAACAGTACTTTGGTTACCTAGATGTCATAACCGTAGACTAATAGTCTGGGAGAGTCACAGTAGTCCCTGCTATTGCTTGGTTAAATCTGAAGGATCAAGCTTCCAACAGTTGTAATTTTGAGCAGCTTTTGATCAGACTCTTTCCTGGAACTTGTTTCCAAAGCTGGCAGCAGGAAGATGCAGAGTTGAATGGTAATTTGATCAGTGCTGACATGTTTCTTTACATAGATATAAATAAAAGACCCTAGTGTCAGTGTAAGTCCACATGGAACATTTAATGTACTAACCTCACCTGGCTTTCATGCCTCCTGTGATCTTTGTTTGCCATCTTGGAAATTACATGGTCTTCTTCCCATTAGAAATATCCATGCTTGAGAAGCAATGAGTTCCGTCATAAATGAAACTTTTTTTTTCCTTCCAGTGTGTTATTCTCCACAGGCTACTTGGCCCACCAAGTCTCCACCAACACGCTGAAGAGCATCCCACCCAAACCCATCCGCCTACCCTATCCCTGCATTTCCTGTGGCTAATGCACCTAACCTACACATCCCTGAACACTGAACAATTTAGCATGGCCAATCCACTTGACTTGCGCATATTTGGACTGTGGGAAGAAACCGGAGCACCCCGTGGAAACCCACACAGACAGTCGATTTGAACCCAGGTCCCTGATGCTGTGAGGCAGCAGTACTAACCACTGGGCCACCATGTCACTGCCAAAAATTTCAATGCAGCTTTAAGTAGCTATCAAGGCGGTGCTAACATGTTTCAAACATTTGCTTTGTGCTTGAAGACAAAAACGGTCCCGAGATAGAGTAACACCCATTGAATAACAAGAACTGCACTGAAAGAAGCCAGTCTCCTAGGCAGAGAGTTAAAGAGGCATGCAGCTGATCACACTCTGCAGCTATGTCTCCACTGAAATGTTGTGATACTTCCTTTCAAATAAATTTGGAGGCAAGCATAAATACTGCATATGATGTGTAAGCAGGGCTCGCTGCATGCAGGTTTTGAATTTAAAATGCAACCTATTGTTAGGCTATTATTGGGTGTGCTGTCCAAAATGATCCAATCATTAATCTGTGCTCGCTCATGATTTCCCAGTGTTTGGAGTCATTGGATGATTTGCCCTTCTCACATTGCATTTCCATAATTCATTGCAATGTGAGTTATGGAGATGGTTGTGAAAGAGTTAGTTATCATGATGGGGAGACTGTAGGCTTTTTCTGGCTGGCTGAACAAACATGGGTCAGTTTCGCATTTCATGAATTACCTTGGGAAATTGGAAAAAGAAAGAAAGGCTTGAATTGATGTAGAACATCTCTTAAACAGACAATGTCCCAAAGCAATTTGCAACCAGTGAAATACTTTTGAAGTGTAATTACCTGTTGCAATGTGGGAAACGTCAATTACTGTAATTGGTCCATTCTGAAGACAATTCAAAATGAATTGAAATTAAGTGCAGTTTGTAGATTGACAGCTAATTTATAGTTTGTAAAATAAACCATCATAAAATGATGTTCCGTCTTTCACACTTCCACTGTCAGACATCAGTCAACAATTTTCACCATCAAATTTTACTAACTAATTCAAAGTAAGGCAATAGCAAATCATAACCAAAACCTTGTAAACACATCAAATGGGAGGGAATGGTTGCAGTGCACCGATGGACAAGGGACATGGAGCATTTGAAAGTGACTGACCCTGAACATCGGTGTGCTGCAAATTCATTTGTTTTATAAATCCTTAGAGTAAGATGGCAAAAGTATTACATGACAGGAATTCGTTATTAGCATAACAGGAAGTGCACACAGATGGAAGTTTAATATGGAATAGATATATTTCCAGCCTGCTGACATGCTACAATGTATATTATCAAGGAATGTTGATTGTAAACAGTGCTGATAATAAGTGAGCAATAGCTCTGAATGCATTATGGACATTTTAATGGGCAATAAAATTACAATATTGGCATTACTTAAAAAAATGGTGCATTTCTTAAAAGATGACAAATCTAAATACTGTTTAACACCGAAGAAACGTATGCCAATAATTGATGCGGTTACTAATTATGAATTCTTACCTCCTCTCCAGTTATGGAGCATGTTCATTGATATACATTGTGGTTTTCCACATGTTTGTCTATATAATATAGACCACAAAGATTCAGATTTTTGTGGAGGCAGGTATCTTGAAGCTTATTAACAACACTAACAAATTGCATGACTATAATATCACAGTTACATATGTAGTCTAAGATCTGTTCATATGGGTGATATAGCATGTTACATACTGGTGAGACTATGGTGACTTCACCTTGACATCCTATGCAAGAACAAAAGTCCACTTACCTGAGAACAAGACCTAACTTTATTTTCTGTGGCAAATTTGGTGCATATGTAATGTATAACAGCAGCACTTTCACGCTGTTCTATGTATTTCAATGTCAAGTTTCTTAAAGAGAAGTCAATGTAAAGAAACTTTCAGTGAAGCACAAAGAACAATTCAGATAGCAACCTCTTGACTTTCATGTTTAATGGCATCAAAATTTGTTGATCAAGTTACTCTATAATTTTAGGGAGCACTAACATCCTTGCCATTATTTTTATCATTATACATAAGTCATTGCGAAGAAAATGCAGAGATCAGTGAAATGTTGCAAAATTTTTAACAGGCACATATCCTATGACTGTTTTTATATCATAATGTGATTAATTTTTGGGACTGTTCACCATTTGGAATGCTTCCTGAGTCCCCTTTGACATTTCACCATTTTGCCTTTGTTATTACATGAATTCCTTTCTAGAAACAAGACTAAAATTCTCTGAAAAGACAATCCCACCTTTAATCCATAAATTATTACTTTTTGAAGAGACATGTGGGGCCTGAAGTTCTTATTTCAGATATGAGGGCTGACAAAGAATTTAACCAACATCTGTTTCATTAATAATTTATCCTCATCAGGATTTCTCATTTGAAAAAAAACATCAGATTGATTGAAATATTAATACATGTTGTACATTGTAAAGTCTGGTATACTGCTCATTGCATTAAAAGATGGGAAATTCATTTTAACATCAGCCATATAGAGCATGACGGATAAAGTGATCCTATGATATGTGCTTCCGTGAAAGTAGAATGTGTCATTTTACCGTGTGTCGAAGGCATCAGTATAGACGGTTGCTTCTGTAGAACAAACATGCTTTATTCATTAAGTTAAACATTTTGCATTTTCTTGTCATTTTCAATTCCATCAAAAAATAAACTGCTGCAGTTGGATTGACAAATGGAAAATAAAACTATTGTCGATATTAGCTTAAAATATGTATTCTCCATTGTCAGTTTCTCCGTCATCAAATTCTGTAATACACAGGTTGCTCCCATATATTGCATGCATCAAACAGAGTTTCTAACATAAGTTTAGACAAAACTTTTTAACCAAAAACAAAGTAAGTTCCACAAGGGGAATTAATCAATGTGTTGGTATCTGTACACTGAATTCTCAAACAGTTTTGATGCTTCTAATAACATCATGAGGTTGCCACATGAGTTACACAGGACATATACAGAATCAGAACCATTGAATTTAAAAAAAAAATTGAATTGAAAAATAGAAGTAACAAAGTCTTTCTTAGGATTAGCTCTGACACACATTGATGGACAAGTTGCTGATTTTACTCTTGAGCAAGTAGGAGACACGGCTCATTGACTTAGTACTACCCGACACTCACTTCAAGTCATGGATATTACATCCAGATTGGCGAAGGAATGTAATGTGTAGCCAAATTACATAACAAATAATCAGACAGGCTGGAAAGTTCGTCTGTGTACTGAGTAAGGCAATAGATCACTTTGATCAAAGTTATAGATGTCACAACACATATTTAAATTTTCCATGCAACCAACCACGGGCAGTCAATGGGCCATGGTTGTTGTAAGCACTCAAATAAAAAGATAAAGACATTTTAAAGGATCACGTTGAATTGTCTGTCAGTGAAAGAAGCTCAGTTGTAATTAGACACCTTGTAGGAGTCAGTGAATTGATAAAGGAACACACACAGGTACTTGGTCCACCAATTAAATAGGAAAGAGCACATGCAAGAAATGATGAGCAGATTACAACAGAGACAATTAAACATGGTATGTGCTCACTTGAGGCTCAACTAAATAATGAATGATTTATATTTCAGTCTAATATCCCATAGACTTTGTTTGCTTGATTAACATATGCCATTCTATTCACCGCTGACAACATCAAGGAAATCCATGTAAAGTGCATTAAATCTCACACTGAGGAAAGGCTAATTGCCCTGTTGTTATTAGAGTTTGTGTATTTATTGGAGCATTCTACTTTTCAAACTCAAGATACCTGCGCCTAATCAGTTAACTCGTCCAATTGGTGAATATTTTCTATTTAGGGGTAGTCATAGTTAAACAAAAAATCAATGATAGGAAGTTGACTTTGTAATTACTGGTGTCCTTTGATTATATTTGAGAACCAATGAGCTTGAAATTTGCAATTAGTGAATTAATATTATTTTTATGTTGTCATTCTCTGCTTGCAGCTGAGAGTTAGAATTATAATCTAATAAAAACATACCAATTACAATTTACTATCGTCGCACTCAGTGATTACACTAATTTTGTGCTGGAAGCAAAGACCGGTCCAGATCAGGGCTCTTGCTCCTGTCAGAAGCTGATGCAAGTGTGCAATGGGCATTAGTGAAAAAATATACACAGCACTGTGAGCTGTCAGCAAAAGATGCACATTAGCTCTACAGGATCTCGACTAAATCTCCTAAGTGATGTGATTTCAAAGGCTTAATGCAGGTTTGTCAGATTTACACATGTTAGCAAACTGAAAAATATCAGGAACTGATGAGCAGCCAGAAAACTACAGAATGAAATAAACAAGTCTTAGAAGTGATATTCGGATAAATTGCAACATGGAAAGTTACAAGGCATTGCTCACTGGGAGGAAAATGGTGACATACAGTATAAGTGATGGCAACCTTGCTATGAGAGATCCCTTCACAAGAACTCGAGAATTGACAGCAAGAGTAGACCATTCATTCTTGGCCTGCTCCACCATTCAATGATATTTTGGCTTCACCTCTACCTTCCTATCAGTCATCACCACCACTAACCTCATCTCTTTTATTCATTAAAAAATTATCTAATTCAACCTTGCATATTTGTAATGATCAGCCTCCTGCGAGTGTCTGGGGAAGAGAATCCAACAGACAATAATGAACCTCTGAGAAAAAAATCTTCATCTCAGTATCAAGTTGGTAGTCTCCAATTTTTAAACACTATCTCCTATTTCTAGATTAACCGAAAGTGGCAAATACTCTCTATATTCAACTGTCAAGTTCTCAGAATGACAGAATTGTTAGAGAGGAGGCCCATTTTGTCCATCACTGGTTCTTCAAATGAGCATCATTACCTCATGTCAATCTCCTGTTTCTCCCCCATACTGTTTCTTGCTATTTCTGTCCAAATAACCATCCAATGTCCTCTTGATGCTTTAATTGAACCTGCCTCTATCAAATTTCCAGACAGTGTGTTCCACGTGCTAACTACTCGCTGTGTAAAAAGGTTTTTTTTCCTCACATCCCTCTTAATTCTTTAGTTTAATCTATGTCCTTTCATCCTTGTTCCTTTTACAAACAGACATAATTTATTGTTTATTAACAACTGGTTACACTGAAATGATAGAAACTATTATTGTGATTACAAAGAGGGCTTGGATGTTACATTTTACATCTCTGAGATCCTAAATTGTTCCCCCAAAAGTTTACATATTATCATCATAGTAGGTATTGCTTGTGAAATTCTTCATTATTTATCCTTTCAGACACTTTGAGACACATTAACAACAGTGTTTAGATTTTAAAAGGTATGTGAGGTTCTGGGATACAGTTTGTAGTTGGAAAAGTCTTAATAAAAATTCTAGCTTTAGGTTATTTGATGATCTCCTCTGACAATGCTCTCTGTAAATTGAGTGAGGGATTATTTTCTACCACGATATAAACATCTCCAGGAAGCTATGGAAAGTCCACAGTCAGATGAATATACAACGTAGTCATCTGAAAAATGAAAAGTTTGAAAACATAAAATAATTATTTAAAAAAAACACAACAATGATTTAAATAACTAATAGAACATAGAACATAGAACAGTACAGCACACCACAGGCCCTTTGGCCCACAGTGTTGTGCCGATATATTATCCTACTAAGATCAAACTGCCCTGCGTACCCTACATTTTACTATCCTCTATGTGCCTATCCAAGAGTCGTTTAAAAGTCTCTAAAGTATCTGACTCCGCTACCACTGCTGGCAGCGCATTCCACACGCCCACCACTCTCTGTGTGAAGAACCTACCTCTGACATCTCCCCTCTACCTTCCTCCAATCACCTTAAAATTATGCCCCCACGTAATAGTCATTTCCGCCCTGGGAAAAAGTCTCTGACTATCCATTCTATCCATGCCTCTCATCGTCTTGTACACCTCTGCCAAGTCACCACTCATCCTTCCTTGCTCCAATGAAGCTCTCTGAACCTTTCCTCATAAGACCTGACCTCCAGTCCAAGCAGCATCCTGGTAAATCTCCTCTGTACCCTCTCTAAAGCTTCCATATCTTTCCTACAATGAGGTGACTAGAACTGAACACAATATTCTAAGTGTGGTCTAACCAGAGTTTTATAGAGCTGCAGCATAACCTCACAGCTCTTAAACTCAATTCCCCTGCCAATGAAAGCCAACACACCATACACCTTCTTTACAACCCTATCAACTTGGGATGACCCTATCAACTAATAGAAAACTAGAAGCTCAGCTAAGTAACATAAAGTCAGGGAAGAGGTGAAACGTTAGCCATACAATGTTAGTATAGGGATTGGAAATTATTGCAAGGATTAATAATGTTTTGGAAGCAATGTATGGATAAGTTTATTGTAAATCTTGTTGAATTTCATGTTTCTGGGTCAAGAAATTATATTTTATGTGGATATATAATTGGATGTCAGAGCAGAAGTCAAGATCACCAAAAGAATTGTTAGAAAAAAAAATGAAATTTGGTTGTTTGGCTTTCTGACATTTACATTATTCATCTGTGCAGCTTTGAAAGCAAAAATCAGCATTCTGTTTTTATTTGCTAATTACTCAGTCATCCTTGGTAATTTTCACTGTTTTGATTCAATTACCTTTATTAGTAAATTATTATCATAACCGAGGGGTATGTATCATTTTTAAACAGTAATGTATTCAAAGTTTAACCCTACTGATATGTGATTGGTATGAGAATCTTCTTTGTAGGGATGTATACAGCACTTTAAATATTCTGTTAATAATGAAGAGACAGGGAAGATGAAGTCCAGGAGGAAAGCTTTTTCAAGAATGCTTTGCTGTGAGAATATTTAACAGTGGAATTCATACAACAGTGCAACAGTGATCACAGATAAAGTAGTAAAAGAAGATTAGAATAAGTTTATATACATATACACAATGTAGAAAGAATGAAAAATTGAATATTTTTCAAATTGTGGAAACTATCATTACAATCTTATCAGCGACTAATAACTTCCAAAAGATATTTGAATTTCACAACTAAATTTCACATTTTAAGCCTTTTAGTGGAATAACAAACCTAATTCAGCATATCTCTCCCCTCCCTGGGTGATATGGCCAACCTGGGCCTCCTCCAATGCCACAATGACACCACACGCAAATTGGATGAGCAACACCTCATATTCCGCCTCGGGAGCTTACAGCCCGATGACCTTAACATAGAATTCACCAGTTTTAAAATCTCCCCACCCCCGGCCTCATCCCATGCCCAACCCTCCCTCTCATCCCTACCTCCTTGACCTGACACAACCTGTCACCTATCCGCCCCATGCTTTCTGCCAACAAATCCCCACTAGCCCCTACCTGCATCCAACTTTACACCATCCCACCTACCTTTCCCCAGCTCCACCCATCCTCCCTCCCACCTCCTTAATCCAACACAACCTGTCCATCTTCACTCCCATCTATCCGTCCCACCCATCCTACTGACCAATCCCCATGACTCCTTACCTGCATTCACCTATCACCATCCCACCTAACTTTCCCCAGCCCCACCCCTCCTCTCTACTTATTTCCCAGGTCCATTCCCCCTCCCCATTTCTGAAGAAGGGTCCTGACCTGAAAGGTCAACTTTCCTGCTCCTCTGATGCTGCCTGGCCTGCTGTGTTCCTCCAGCTCCACACTGTGTTGTCTCTGACTCCAGCATCTGCAATTCTTGTTACCTCCTTAACTAAACATTACTCAGTAGGCAACTAATACACTAAATCATAGATTTATTATCCTCTTTTACTCTTTAACACGACTGAAAAACTCACACTGCTTTTATATGTTACACTGCATTCTTCGTAAATTGCAATCTGTACAGGAGTCAGTTGAAAGTTACTCCCAGCTTCCAACTGGCTCATTTTCCCCATTTTCATGAGTCATCATGTCGTACATCCATTAAAAAGTAATTTCCTCAAATCTTCTTTGAATTGGTGAACCAACTTCAAGAGGAAGCGGCTGAGCAACAAACTCAAGATAAATCTGAAGTTGAGAATACCATCTCTGGGAAGATGAGACTTTTTTTAGGGGAAAACAAAGAAAGCAGGATGAACTACAAACTCTGCTTCATCAAACCAATGAAAACAGGAAGAAGTGAAGCAATTCAGACATATAACAAGTCAAGCTCAGCAGGAACAGAAACAGAAACATTGGCTTGAAATGAAAGAAATATTGAAAATCAAAAACAAGTTGAGATGCATGGCACACAAACCCAGGAGCTACAAATCACTCATGTGGCAGTCCTTTCAGAAATAAATGCCAGCAATGATGCTGTAATGAAAGAATTAAAACAGCACATAAAAGAAAACAAACAAATCTTAAGTAACAAATGGAAAAAGTCCAGTCGTCCAAGAAAACAAATAGAAAAGTTGAAGAGTCTGGACAAAATATGTATATAAATATATATAAAAATATATTGGATGAACAGAATGCTAAAACTTTGATAGAGTTAGAAGAATTCAGGGTGTAAAACATGGACTTGTTGGACTGAAGGGTCTGTTTCCGTGCTGCATGCCTCTAGGACTCTATGACTCTATGAGCAGAATCTCACCAACACAAACAGGAATAACAGTAAATATCATGGATAACTCTTGTTACCAACGGCACCTGCAGACACGATTACCATCATGAAATCTGGATATATCAATAAATACCAATGTGTTATAGAAACTCATAGGCTCACTTGTTACTGTAAATCGTTAAAATTTCCCTTGGAAAGGAAAAGGATGTTGTATGAGTACCTTGGTTTTAAAATGAAAGCATTCTACATTGAATGCTGGAAATCTGAAATAAAAGAAAACAGAAGATGCTATCAAAGCTTAATAGGTCGAGCAGCATCTGTGGGGAGAAAAACAGATTTAACATTTCGAGTCTGATATGACTTCTTCAGAACTTCTTTAATTCCTTTGCAAACATGGAAATGTCCACTTAGAGCATGACAGAGACCGCACATTCATTTTGCAGAATTTGAATAGCTCAGACACTCATTGTGAATGACAGCCAATTGAATTGTGTTGAGGAGAGTCCGATATATCGAACAATGAGCAAAACTTGAGAGTTTTTTTTATTTGCTCATAGACTGTGGCCATCACTGGCTGGCCAGTATTCAATGTTTATCCCTAGTTGCCCTTGAGAAGGCGGTGCCTTCTGGAACCGTTGCAGTCGATGTGCTGTAGGTTTGACGCACAATGCCAATAGGAAGGGAATTCCGGGTTGCATATGTTGATAGCTGTTTATGGGTTCACAGAGGAAATTGTTTCTGACAATGGACCTCAGTTTTGTTCAGGGGAGCTTTCAATCTTCATAATATCAAATGGGGTAAAACACACTAGAGAACCATTGTATCATCGTGCTCTGAATGGAGGATCAGAGTGCTCAGTACAAATTGCTAACTGTGATCTTTTAAAATAAATGCTGGATATGAACAGGAAGAAATGTCAGATGTCATGAAATCACAAACTGACAATGTTTTTTCTTTATTTATCATAACACATCTTATATGATACAAATGAACCAGAGACCTTATGAGGTGTTCAAAATTATGAAGGGGAAGCTATTTCCAAAGACATGAAGGTCAGTAACTAAATTAGACAGGTAAGATAATTTGTATAAACCCTTGAGAGGTGAAGAAACTTTTTTTGAAAAACAGAGAGTTATGATCTGGAATACACAGTCTGAGAAGCAAGTGGATGGAGATGCAACGTGAATTTCAAAAGAGAATCAGGCATATACTTGAAACATTAAGTTTCACAAGGAGAAAAGATGGGGAAGTGAGGGTCATTGCTAGTTCTTACAAACAGACAGTACAACCTCAATGGGCCAAAACATCTGCCTCTGTAGTGTAAGATTCTGTGACCGCTGAAACGTCTACACTTTAATATCTGTCCTTGTGTTGTACTACCCATCCTGATTTAGGTTTCCTCTAGCTGTATCCAGCCTTCCTTGTTGTAGTATCTCTAGACTGTGACCAATTTCCAATTGCAGTTTCTCTGCTCTCAATCCAGTTGTATGAAGTATCAATATCCTTTAAATGCTGGTGCAGTCAGCAGTAATTTCCTCAGGAGTTCTCCCAATTAGCCATTGTCACTTCAGACTAAAATCAGTTGAAATCAGGCATGGGACTTTCCTGGTTTCTGGTGAATGGTGATTTTTGGGAGTAACCTTGAGTCCTGAGCCACCTCAGAGCTACCAGGGCAATCTCCCCAACTGCAGCCAGCTACGAGATCAATTGAGACCACCAGCCAGTAAAGGACCATGAGCTGTTCCAGCCCAATCAGAAGGCAGGCACACAGAGAGAGGTCTGTGGAGGACAAGTTGGCATTTCCATTTTGAGGCATTCTCAAAAAAGGAGGTAAGAAATTTATTGTTGTGCTGGGCTCAGTTAGGTAGACCCAGCAATCAGAGGGAAAACCCCTCTAAGCAGTAACATCGGGGCCATGAGGTAGCCATTTCCATCTTATGGCCATGAGCCTCCAGGTACTAAGTTCAACTGTCATCCCCCTGCCCCAAGAAGCTGCTGGGACGGCATCTCCAATCAGTTGCTGATCTCCCAATGTGGCAAGGGACCAATTTGCTGTTGGGAAAATGCCAGTGACTTGAGAAAATGGCCATCGATTAATTTGATTGGCATCCTGTCACCTCTTGGTGGGTGGTCAAGGTGTTTCTGCATCCCCCTTTCCAACTAGGGATGCAGGGAGTCCTCCATCCTCAGTTCCCCTGCTTCCGAGCCTGCCAGCAGATGCTGGAAATCTTGTATCCCCCAATTTTGCCAAATTTCTTCCAGAGCTTCATCTTGAAGTGTACTCAAATTTCCAACTAAAGCCTTTTGGACACATTCATTATTCCCAAACTGTTCTACACGATAGCAAAAGTATAATCTTTATGCTTTGATCAGCAAATTGTCGGGCTTCGTTCACTGGCTTGTTAGGTAGGTCAAACAAGGTACCATTTCTTGTTGCATTGTGTCAATTTTGAGTAAACCACTATTAACAAATGTGTTAGGAACTAGTCATATGTAGATTTCAAGTGAATTCTGCTGGAAGTCAAGCCATCAGGAAGTTACTTAACATAGTTTTTTTTTGCTGAACAAACTGGATAATTTCAGCTGTGGCCTGTGACTTATCTTTTTAAGGAATCATTCCTTGTAGTTGTACTTATCTCTTAAGACATTCTATTCAGTATGTGGCAATCTGGCATTTTTAGTTCAAGCTCCTTATTAAAACCGTTTGTTAATTCTAAGAACTCTTTGTTCTCGTGGGTGCTGAGTAAAATTCTTAGCATTAACACTGAGCTTTCCCAATTTAAACAGTACTTTTTATTTATTGTTAAGTGCCAGTTAACTTTTGAGTGAGAATCTATGCTTCCCAACTTATAAACCAAAGTATCATAAATGTTTTGTGTGTTTTCGGATCAACCAATGCATTGCTCAAATAGGTCAGAGGTTGTGATTTTGCAAGCCAACCCTTAATTGTAATTCTGTCTGTTCTGATGGTTTTAAAATGGGGGCCTAGAGTGTTGGACAGTGTTATTCACCAAATAGAAGGGCAAATAATTCTCAATAGTATTGATCGTCAACTGCAGCCTTAAGCAAGCTGATAAGTCACCCAATTAAACCAACTGGGAGTCTCACGATGTTATATAAATCACATTTTATTATGTTAAAAGGAATGCAGTTGCCTTTTAATTGGGGCCTGAATATTTTTTCTCCTCTGGATTGCTAACCTCTATTGTTGCGTTGTTACATAATGTCTGATGTGTTTCAATCAGAAGTCAGACGACACTAGGTTATAGTCCAACAGGTCTGACTGAAATCAGAAGTTTGTGATTTTAAATAAACCTGTTGAACTATAACCTGATGTTGTCCAACTTCTGATCTTGTCCAACACTGGAACCTCCACATGATGTGTATCGAGTTTAGATAGCAAATGTTAGTAGGACAGCTGACCATCAGGAGACATTACATACCCCATTCTGTTCCCACCTAACAGACATATATCTCACTTTCTAATAAGAACTACCAGATAGTCATCAGGAGCAGAAAACTTGACATATTTATCTCTGGCTTGGAGGATCTGAGGACAATTTAAAACTCAAACACCATAAACTAGATCAGCAACTTCACACGCGCACATAGAATCTTCCAGCACTGCGAGGCTTGGATTCAGATTGGACTTTGCATTTAACAGCTGAACCTCTGAAGAAGCTTTTGTTTTTAATGTCATCTTCTGCCTTCCATTGAACTGGATTGATGTTGTAGTGACATGTTGATGTGAGAGTGCTGATGTTGACTTGCGAGGCTGACAAGCTCTCTTGCATCTATGGAATTGAGTTTTGTCTGATAATATGGGATTTATTAACTGGTGCTGAGTATCTCAAAGGATTTGCTGTATCTGTTGAATTGTTTTTACTGTTTGAGGATTATCTGTCTCTTCTGAAATTTAAAACTCATCTATTCCCTGTGGCCCTTGTTGCTGGAGAGCTTCTGTTTCTGGGAATAATATTTATTCCAGCTTTTCTGGATCACAGTCAAATTATTTCTGGAAATATATCTGAAAATTGTCAGTTTTGCCAATAAACAATGAAGTTCTGTCCCTTTTGATAATAGATTTAAACACACAGTGAAATTAATTTTCATTTTGTTCTCTGGCATTTCTGCTGTGATTTTTATAGCTGAAGGTTTAAGATGCAAAGTTCACAGTTCCTGTGACAGTTTACCTAACGATTAAGAACAAGATTACTGCAGGCCATCGTTCATGGCTTATCACGAGCAAGGTCAGCTTAAATGCGAGCTACGAGTTTTGTGAAGCAGTGGTAGTGTCCATACCTCTGGGCTAGAAAGTATGGTTTCGAATCCCACCTACTCCAGAGTATAGCACAACATATCCGACCAGGTGGATTAACAAAAGTAAATGTCATCCACTGCTGCATGTGCACCACATTGCCTACTTTGGAGAGACAGGTGAAAACTAAAAAAATAACACTTTGCAAATCTTCCATCAATAAGACACTCAATATTAGCAGCTCATGCCATGTCAGTTATAATGTTGTAATTATGGGAATTATGTGAGCTGATTATAAGATTATGCTATCACCCTGGATGTGAGATTTGTGGCACGATCTTTCTTTGCTAGTTACAATCGGTGGAATCTTCCCATCCCGTGGTTGACATTGATATTGGTAAGAAAGTTAGGAAAATCACAAGAGATGGCCATGAGGAGTTTCTGGACATTAAGAGCAAAATGTCCCACTTTTCAACTGAGCTTTGGATGGGGAAATGAGATTGTTTCTAGTGAGCAGCGAGAGTCCTATTTGTATGTCTTAGCATTCATTAAACATCCTTTAATGCTGAATCTCACCTTATTAACATACAGTTTCCCATTTTCCCATCCATCAGATAGCAAATCAATGCTGCCAGACTGGCTGAGCTTTTCTAGCAACTTCTGTAATTTAATCAATTTAGTACACTTGACTGCACATGATGTGATCTCTACATCAGGGAGACCACATCCCAGACTCAGTGAGCGCTTTGCAAACACATGCATTCAGGCTGTAAATTGTGAACCTATGTTTCCAGTTGCTGGTCACTTTAATTCGACAACATCTCTGATCTTTCCATCTTCAGTTTCCTGAACTGTTCTCATGAAACACCAGGAGCAACACTTCATCTTTCAATTCACCAATTTATAACCTTCTAAATTGATATTGAGTTCAACAATTTGAAGCATTACCTTTACTCCTAACCTTCAAACACTTCTTACAGTTATTTCATTCTACTTTTGTCATTTTCAGCTACTCTAGACCGATCTTTTGTTGTCTTTTATTGTCACGTATTTCTGTAATATTCATTCTTCACATGTAGACATTTTTGGCAAGGCCATCACTTGCTATCTATCCCTGATTGCCTTTGCAAAAGTAATGAGGAGTCACCTTCTTGAACTGTTTGTGTCTATGTGAGGTAGGTATTTCAGAATGCTGTTAGGGACCTCATTTTAGATTATAGATCCAGAGACAGTGAAGGAAAAGTGGTTTAGGTTAAAGTCAGTGTAGTGTTTAGTATTTGTTATAGGTGGTGGAATACCCATGCAACTGCTACCCTTTTCTTTCTGGGTGGCAGTGGTCACAGCTTGAAGAGTTCCTGTTACAGTGTATTGGTGAGTTGTTGCGATGCATCCTGCAACTGGTATATGCTGCTGCTACAGTGCACTGGTACTAAAGGAGTAACTGTTTAATATGGTTGATGAGATGCTATTGAAGCAGGTTGGTTTGCTCTGGATGAGATCAAGCTTCTTGAATGTTGTTGGGTCTATGCACATGCAGGAAAGTGCAGAATAGAATCACATTTCTGACTTATGTCTGACTTTGGAGAGTCAGGAGGTGATTTACACACTGCAGAATTCCTAGCCTCAGGTCTTCTCTCGTAGTCACAGTATTTATTGGCCCCTTGTGAGCCCAAGCTTGGATATTGTCCAAGTGTTGTTGCATTTGGACTTGGACTGTTTCAGTGTCTGAGGAGTTGTAAATGGCACTGAACATCATGCAATCTTCAGTGAACATCTCCGTTTCTGATTTTATGATGGATGGAAGCAGCTAAAGATGATTGAACCAAGGGCACTAACTACCCTGAGAAACTCCTGCAGTAATATCCGGAGGCTCAGATGATTGGACTGCGTCAATGACAAGCATCTTCCTTTGTGCTAGGTTTGAATCCCCTTGTTTTACATTTACTTGAATTTTCCTTGAATTTCTTGATGTCACAATAGATGAAATATTGTCCTTATATCAAGGGAAGTCAGTCTTATCTTAGGAATTCAGTTCTTTTGTACATGTTTGAAGCAAAGTTGTAATAAAGTCTGGAGCTGAATGGCCCTGGCAGTACCAGTTGCATCGTAGCATCACTGTTCTTATTTAATCATTCCTTCCTCACACCCTACTACAGGCCTTTCCTTTTATTCTTTTCTCTTATTTTTTCTCTATATCTTGTTTACTACTTACTACATCTTTACCTTTTTATGTTTAGAGAAAAGGTCATTCACTCGAAACCCCTAAAAGCAACCAGGACTAGCAAACATTTAATCATTCTATTATTTCTCGTTACATTACAAAACATTAGCTATGTGTCAGGAAAAGAAACAAAACTTAAGTCACATGAATTTGATCAAAATCCTAATCTGATGTATATATTTTCTTCGGGTTTCTTCATGTCACAATAAGTGAAACATTGTATATATTGTATATGTACTGACTTAATATATTTTACAGTAACATATTGTACACTCTCGTCATTTCTGATGAAAAATGTCAAAATTGGCTGGAGGTGAAGGAGTGACTAAGTGGAGAAGATTTTTCACCTCTGTCTGTTTAGGCTGTGACATTTTTAACAGCATAAACTGAGAGAAAATTTGACCTCAAGTTGTCCGCAGCAACCAGACTGGGTTGATTAATCTAAAAATTAGGATGCATGGGCTTTGTTCCAGTGCAAATTGAATTGTGCATGCTCAGAACTCAGACAACTTGTGCACCTGCTCATTAATAATCTCTGCAATGATTCCTGCTAATGTGTCTTTGAGCATGGAAGATTGACAAACTGAAGTTCAGAGCTCAATTTGACTAGACAAGTATCAGGAGATTCTCCATAATATATCATGCCCACCATCTAATCTTAAACTCTGGCTGAACTTTGATTTACAGCATCCAGCTTTAATGTTACATCTGGAAGAAATGACAAATGGAGCTCTTCAGGTGTATGGCTATTTGCAGCTCCATCAGGAATAATTCCTAAAAAATGAGATGTGTAAACCTATTATGGTCTGATTCAATTACATTCATTCAAAATTTCCACAGGGTTTCTCCTTGCCTTCTATTATAATACTGATTGAATTGGTAGCCATTTGTACTTTGTTCCTGAGACTAACACCAAAATGGGATGGAAGTCATGATTGCCAGTCCTCATGATTGTTCTTAATATGTAGAGATAGTTTAGACTTAGTTTTGACAGTATACAAAACTCTTTGATGATACCAAAGTAGAGCTTAGCAAACATTAGGAAAGATTTGTAACTTTAGGGCTGGTATTTGGAACTTTTCAGGTGATGGAATGGGGAAGCGGATAAAGATACAGTCGAATGTGTGGAAGGATGAAAAATATTTTAGCAATGGATGAATTCAATTGATGGGTTCACACAAAATTTGCTGGAAGAGAATATACATAGATAAAGCCATAAACTGCCAATAATGCCAATGTTCTGAAGAAGGGTCACTGGACCCGAAACATTAAATCTGATTTCTCTCCACGGATGCTGCCAGAGCTGCTGAGATTTTCCAGCAACTTCTGCTTATTGTTAATAATTAGAAATCATTTTACAAAAAATGCTGTGCTTGTAGTTAGAGTAATTTGTACAGTTTTGAATGCTTCATTATACTATATTCATATGAATTCACATACTGCAATTTGGAGCAAATCAAGAAATGATTGACAGAAATACGGATAATACTGTCATAAAGCAGAGAAATCTATGAGGAGATTTAAGAGAGTTTTCAAATAATAACTTGCAAAAAATCTATCATGTTCACCAACATCTCTATTACCTCTGTAGCCCAGCACAAACATACTTTTCAGTAGGGTATAATGTGTGACTGAATTTGTTAACAGATAACCCAAGTTACTCCAACCATCTGTAGTCATCCCAAATCTCAGCATTTTTTCATTAAGTACATATTAGTTTCCAGCATTGTGGGAAGACCTACCACAAACTACATGTCACTGCCAATATTTCTTGTACACCAAAATACTGTGCCACATCCCAGACATACCAATTACTGGCTGCTTAATCAAAGTGAATAGCTTTGGTAAATATGCATCCATTGTGAAGCTGTTCCCCATTTCACAGTGTTCAAAAACAGGTTAACACACTCCCGGTGTTCTCCCTCTTCTGCAATATCCTTTTTGTCACAAATTCACATCACAGTGCTCAGATCCCTTACATAATTTGGTGAACTATCTCCAACCTCTAAACCATGGAGGAGAACTATAGCTTTCGTCATCCAAGAAAATCAATTGAAAACTGCTTTGCAATGTTATTTTTACGCTACAATGTCATTCCAAGGAAAATTTGATTTTGATTTCCGCTGACATTTTTTTCACACAGTATTAGATAGCACTTTAATTCCTTCACAGTGAATCTACTGGAGGGAAGGACAGCTGGAGCCCAGTCCCAGAAGTCAGCAATCACTTTGTGTAACTGCAGTGAATATTTAACTGCAAGTTACAAAAGGACAGAGAGGCTATGTCATTGGCAGCAATAGGAATTGATGAATATCTGACAGTTAACCTGACTTAATGGTTTATGTGTTACCAACAGACTGTCTGCTAACAGGAACTCCATCTCCAGGAATGTTTGTCATATTGCTCAGCAGTCCATTGTGCATTCTATTTACAACAACAAAGCAGTTTAGAGAAAAATTCTTGTTAGTATTTTTTGTAGATTTTTTTAATTGTCCAAGAAAAACAGATTGCATTGCAATGTCATGCTTCTTTGTCCCTGCAATTTCAAAGCTGGTATTCAAACACATTTGGTAAATTGTGCTACTGGGGTCTAGATGGTAATCTGCCACAGGAAAGACTATTGTGCACATCGGTATCAGACCTTGCCTTTATTGCACTTCCTTACATAGTTACACTAGAACCAGGGAAAACGTTCTACGGGTCAGAGTTGTACCTGGCACATAGGAAAATGGTTGTGGTTGTTGGAGGTTAGTCATCTCCGCTCCAGGACATCTCTGCAGGAGTTTCTCAGGGTAGAGTCCTCAGCCCAAACATCTTCAGTTGCTTCTTTAATGACCTTTTCTCCACCATGGGGACAGAAGTTTGGATGTTCACTGATAACTGAACAATATTCAGCACAATTGTGACCCCTCACATACTGAAGCAGTCCATGTCCAACTACGGCAAGACCTGGATGACATCCAAGCTTCAAGTGGCAAGTAACATTTGTACCATAATTTGCCAGGCAATGACCATCTCCAACAAGAGAGGATCTAGCCAGTCCCCCTTGACATTCAATGTCATCACCACAGACCATAAGACCAGACAACTTAGGACCAGAAACAGACCATTCAGGCCATCAAGTCTGCTCCGCTATTCAATAAGATCATGGCTGATCTGATAATCCTCACCTTCACTTCCCTGCCTTGTCCCCATGACCCTTGCTTCACTTACTGATTAATGATCTGTCCATCTCAGCCTTGAATGTACTTAATGACACCTCCTCTACAGTGTTCTGCAGAAAATAATTCCACAAATTCACTACCCTCTGAGCAGTGAAAGTCCTCAAAGCTCAGCATCAGTCATAATCCTCACATACTAAAGCAGTCCATATCCAAGTACAATAAAACCTAGACGATATCAGGCTTGGGCTGAAAAGTGACAATAACGTTTGTGCTGCAGAAGTGCCAGGCAATGGCTATTTCCAGTAAGACACAATCTAACCATTGCCCCTTGACTTTCAACGACAATACCATCACTAAATCTCCTGCCACCAACATCCTGGGGGTTACCATTGACCAGTAATTGAATTGTAATAACCATGTGAATGTAGTGGCTACAAGAGCAAGTCAAAGGCTAGGAATCCTGCAGTCAATATCTCACCTCCTGACTCCTCAAAGCTTGTCTACCATTGACATAGAAAATAAGTGCAGGAGTAGGCTGTTGACCCTGTACCACCATTTAATATGATCATGGCTGATCATATATGATCATACAATTTCAGTATCATATTCCCGGTTTCTCTCCATACCCCTTGATCTCTTTCACCACAAGGGCCACGTCCAGCTCCCTCTTGAATATATCTAATGAACTGGCCCAACAGCTTTCTGTGGTAGAGAATTCCACAGGTGCACAACTCTCTGAGTGAAGAAATTCTTCTTCATCTCATTCCTGAATAGTTTACCCATTATTCTATGACCCTTGTTCTGGACTTCCCAACATTGGGAACATTCTTCCTGTATCGAGCCTGTCCAGTCCATTCAGGATTTTATATGTTTCTATGAGATCCCCCCTCATTCTTCTAAATTCCAGCAAGTACAAACCCATTCGATTCAGTCTTTCTTCATATGTCAGTCCTGCCATTCCAGGAATCAGTCTGGTGAACCTTCACTGGATTCCCTCATTCCTCAGCCTGGGAGACAAAAACTGCTCACAATACTCAAGGTGTGGCCTCACCAAGGCCCTGTACAACTGTAGGAAGACATCCCTACTCCTAAACTCAAATCATCTCGCTATGAAGGCCAGCATGCCATTAGCTTCCTCACCACCTGCTGCACCTGTATGCCAACCTTCAGTGACTGCTCCACCATGACACCCAGGTCTCATTGCATTTCACCTTTTCCTAAACTGCCACCATTCAGATAATAATCTGCCTCAGAGATATTAAGAACTGCCGATGCTGGACTCTGAGATAACACAGTGTGGAGCTGGAGGAACACAGCAGGCCAGGCAGCTTCAGAGGAGCAGGAAAGCTGACGTTTCGGGTCGG